>NC_043968.1:4240781-4258281 GCF_902148855.1 Sphaeramia orbicularis
TTGGTGGTGATTGGGGGGGGGGGTGATCTGCTTTGGCAGAGGTCTGCACTTTTCTACTTATTTTTAAAATAGACCCAAAGTTCGTCCAAAAATGCTTCATAACTAGGGCTGTAAGAAAATATCAGTTCTGCAATATATCACAATATTTCAGTTCACAATACTGTATCGATATTAAAAAAGTACTGTATGGATATTTTTAGGTATTTATTCAAATGCAGATATGGTGGAGGTTCATTTTTTTTTTTTTCGTTTTTCCTTTATTCTTATTTCACACTCTTTTATTCAATAATGTTGGTTCCTTTGTTGGATTGAACTCAAATCCTGTTCTGATGTTAGTTGTGAACTAATAGAATCTGAACATTTGAACAGGATCTGAAACTGGAATGTCTGGAAAACACAATTTCAGTTTGAACACAGTTGGAACATTTGGTGATAGAACATTAGATCCTGTTGGGATCAAATACAAATGTGTTTAGGATTTGGGCAGATTTATGATGGAATTCAATTCTTCCAGGAAATAATCATTTAAGAAAAGAAACAAACAAAAAATGGCCTTTTTAACAGTATCATGATATATCGTATATCGTGATCCTTGTATTGTGATTTGTATTGTATCACCAGATTCTTGCCGATACACAGTCCTATTCATAACATTAGTGTCCATCTGGCTGGACTTTTCAGCCCCTCTGTCCTGTTCTTAGGAGCAGTTTCATATAAACTGTATGTGATCTGCCACCAGTACCAGTAATCTACCTCTGGATCCAGGAAAGAATTCCATCATCCTCGAGCCTCCTCTGTTCTTCATTTGCAGCACGTTCACATTGGTGCACCAAGAATAAAGTAGTCCACAAATCAAACATGACGATTCCAGCATCGTTTTATTGAACCAAGGGAGAGGAGAAGATGAGCAGAATGAGACATTTGTCTGCAGATGGCCTGCAGTCGGACATGACAAACGGCCCAGGCAGCAGAAGTCAGAACAGGAAACATGGGTTCTACAGCAGAACCTTATGAAGGGACGCTACCAGCACGTTTTCCTCAGGAATGGAGGATTCAGAAGGTTTGGTTTTGCACAAACAGAGTTCATGTTCACCCACACACAGGGGTCTGTCTACATCTGTCAGTATTTGTAAGAGAAAAACACTGACCATCTGCATGGAAGGATCTGAAAGTGTCCCAGAATAACAGGAGCAGTTTGTACAGACAGTAAAAGCTGCATCATCAGAGGGTCATGTTTGAGCCGCATGCGTACGCACAATGGGACCGTTAGTGAGTCGTCTTTGTCTCAGACCAAAGCTTCGGTCAACAGACTCACACAGAGCAGGACCGCTTTACGACAGCATTTAGCAAAGCAATGAGATTTATGACTTTAATAAAAAACAAACTAACTGTCCAGAGTTTGGCATGGGATAAAAAGAAGGGTCTAAAAGTATGGATAGAATAGAATAGAATAGAATAGAATAGAATAGAATAGAATAGAATAGAATAGAATAGAATAGAATAGAAACCAGGATAAGAACATAACATTTAAAAATTAGAAGTCACAGTAATAATAAATAGAGCAGGAGTAGGATTAATAACTAAAATAAGTAAATAAAGTGCAATGTCACTGTTTTTTTTTTTAGCTCAGTGACGGTGACAGGAACAGAGCTGTTTTTAATAATAATAATAATAATAATAATAATAATAATAATAATAATAATAATAATAATAATAATAATAATAATAATAATAAATGTTATTTGTAAGTGCCTTTCCAGACACCCAAGGAAACTGTACAACAAGATAAAACAGACAATGCATAAAATACAAAGAAATAAACAAAGAGATAAAAGAAGATGTAAAACAGAGTGAAACTTATGGTGGATAGGCTATATATATATATATATATATATATATATATATATATATATATATATATATATATATATATATATATATATATATATATATATATATAAATATTGATATGGTGTCACTCACTCTTCTGTGCTTTGTCCCTCATTCCACAGGTGGTGGTGGGGGGGGGGGGGGGGTGCACTGAGCATGCTCAGATGTCTATGGAAAGAACAAGGTCTATTCTATCAGCTCGTTTTGAAATGTTTCTTATTGATCCAACGGTTGAATTTTTATGCATATTTCACATAAATCCTACATCCAGAACGCTGACCTCAGACACGTCAGGGGTTAAAGGGTTAATGACGTCAGCAGGAGTCGGAGTTGGGTGGTCTCCACATTATTGACTACATTCTTCTGACGTTTCAACACAATGCAAGACAGATCATGTCAAGTTGTGATGGAGCTCAGTGTTTTCTCCTCAGGTAAAGTAAAAGTCACAGCGCGCAGACAAACCTGACTCCTGTGGTGTTTCTCAAAGTCAAAAGAGACTCCGTCTGCTACAGACTTAACCCTGTAGAAGGTCAAACAAATGGTACAATGTAAATATTTAATCAAACAGCAGGAAAACCCCAGGGTAGAGCAGTATGAATAATGACTGACCTATGGTGGCTTTTTATTTCCACCTGTTAAATGCCAAGGTCAAATGATTTCTAACTCAAGCAGGAAAACCAAGTGTTTGCAGTCTGTCACTGCAATATTGAATAATTCATCTGAGGCCATTTTGATTAAAGTCACATCCTTTACTTTTGATCATTGCGTCACACACAGGCCTCTTGTGCTTTGAATATTAACTGGTCCTGTTGTCGTAGTCAGAATCCTAATAACCTCATCAAATGTTAATGCCTGTCATTTCGAAAAACCATTATAATAAACAAAACTCATTCTGTCGTCATTCATAGTTCCCTCATTCATTCATAATGCTAACTCGCTCACTTCGCTGGCGTACAGATACAACGCAGCGCGGTTTTGGATTACAATAATGGTGTGATTTCAGCGTGGGGCTGAATGCTGTCTTTGTTTACAGCTCTGCTGGATGGAATGGGAGAGTGTGTGTGAGTGAGTGAGTGTGTGTGTGTGTGTGTGTGTGAGTGTGTGTGTGTGTGTGTGTGAGTGAGTGAGTCCGTGCATGCCTGTGCGTGCCCACAGCTCCACGGACGACTAAGGGCGGGGCCGTGGCATGTGGACGCTAAGCCCACACGTGCCGTACCCTAGGCGTGCTTTTCTCTGACCTTTCACCTCCATCTGACTCCCATTCCTCAGATTCCACACGTTGCTGTCGGAGGTTGGGCTCCTTCCACCGTACAGGACGGGACGGCAGCGTTTGCACTGTCAGTAATCATCTGCCCTCACAGATAACTGCACTGAGAGGAGCCTCTGTGCACTGAAGGAACACCAGTCCACTCAGCAGCAGAACGTGAAAACAAAACCTCCTGCAGTCTGAGCTCAGAGTTAGACAGTAGTGTCTGCATTTATGAAACTGGATATGAAGGTGTTTGGTGACATTAACGAGGTAGCAGAAAAGTTCATTCAACTCCAAAGACATACTGAAGTCCTAATTAGAGCTGAAACCATTCAGCGATTAGGTGCTTGAAGCGAATGAAAAAATTCACAATTCAATTAATCGACTTGAACTGATTGAAGGGAAATATTCTGTGTCAGTTTTCCTGAACTGAAGCTTCTTTGTGCGTCACAATAAGCGTCCGTGTGAAACCCAACAGTGGAACCAATGTTTAACAGCAGAGAAATGAAGGAAACAAAGCTGTGATTCAGGACAACTGGGTTTGAATGATTTTTTTAATGTGTCACAAAGTCTTGGATTATAAAATGTGAATTTCTTTCTTTTTTTTTCTTTTTTTCAGTATTGTACTTTTGGAGATCTGCACACTGAAAAAAATCAAGCCTTGACTTTTAATGTGGTGTGTTCTTTTGTTTGGATTTACCGTACTTTCCGGTTGATAAGCCGCTACTTTTTCCACACACTTTGAACCCACGGCTCTAAAATGACGCAGCTAATTTATGTTTTCTGGGCTAACGATCGATCCAGCTGACGAAGAAGGAAATAGAGCTGCTGCACATAAGCTTGGTATCAATGAAGCGATGGTGAGACATTGGAGGCAGGGTGGATGTGGCTTATAGTCCAGAAAGTACGGCAGTCACTTCAGTACCACGGTGCACGTCCTCATGCTCTTGTGTTCCACAAAAACAACTTCTCTCATGGCTCTATTTTGCAAAGGCTCAGCGCCTCCTTTTAAAGAACACACCAAACAACCCAGAGAACATTTAGCCCTTTTCAGAGGCAGTGGAAGGTGCCAGGCCTCTCTATCCAACACTGGCACAGCGTTAAAGAAGAGCAGACGTTGGTCTGGTTACGTAAGACTAACAGTACACTTCCAAAAAACAGACATTTATCTAGTCATCCTGGAGAACCCCAGTCATCAGTTCATTTCATCTGTTTGTGCAGGAAGGTGAATACAGTAGACACACCAGGCAGCTGAGTTCAGATCCCAGGATTCACTTTGGCTGAATAATTTAATAATAATAATAATAATTAAAGCTGCAAGCAGCATTGGGCGGGACCTCGCACCGGGCGTTCCGCCTCCCCCGCGATCCGCCTCCCCCGCCCGTCCACACCTCAGCTCCACTCACACCTGTCCGTCCCCATACCAGTTCCCACCCTTTAGTGTCCGTCCTCCTTACATCTGTACAGAACACCAGTGACCCTCTGCTGAAACCACCATCACCTTTAAAATGAGACTTTTATTTTGGAAAACCTACTGTGTGTATGTGCATTTGTTTTGGATGTGAGAGAAAGAATCAGTTAGAAAAATGAATTGAAATTGTATGAATAATTGAGCATTGAAGTGATGATTTACCACATTTAAGGCTTTTATTTTGGAAAAACCCTATTGTGTGAGCATGTGTGTCTGTGAGAAAGAGTACTTTTGAATGAAGAAACATTGTACAAACAGTTGAGTGTTTGGTCATAAAAATGAAAAGAAGTTATGTAATAGACATTTTGTATTATTGGTATTTGGGGTTTTATTTTGAAAAAATGTACTCCGTGTACTTTTGAATGTGTGCAAAATTTCCAATATCCAAAATACAATGCAGTGAAACCTGTTTTAAAATGGAGAAAGGAAAAAAAAAAAACATTTTGGATTGTCTGGGTTTTGAACCTGGGTCCTCTTGTATCATAGGCAGCTACATGAACCACTGCACTAAGGACAGACACATACAGCTGTGCACCAGGAAGACTTTTATAGGGACTTTGTCATTGTGAAAAGTGAAACTAAACATAGTCTTCAAAAATCACCATAATTCCATAACCGTAGGTCGTATCTGAAAAATTCTTTCACTTTGGATTCTGCAGACTTGTGGGAATTGAGTGAGGTATAACTTTTTATTCAAAAGTCTGAAATGAACAAGCAGTAATTGCAGAAACGTAAAGTAACTTTCAAAGGCAGATTGCCAACTTCCTGTTGGAGTTAGCTCATGAGTGTCAGTGTATGATTTGTCGGCTCAATCAGACCAACATTTTGGCATTTGTTTCATGTTTCTGTGACATTCCTACTGGCCGCTAGGGCAGATTTTGTGTGTTTTTTAGTACATAGGTGGCGCTACAGAGTCCATTTTTGCACCCAAGGGATTAAATTTGATATTGTATGAAAGTGTTCACCAGCCATGACATACATGGCAAATTTGGTGAGTTTTGGAGCATGTTAAGGGGGTCAAATGGCAGTCTAAAGAGGAAAAAGTATGAAAACAAACAAATTGTTATAAATCAATAACTGTACATCCTATCTCAAAAATTTTTGCATGTGAGCATTGTGGCGAGTCCCGTGAACGTGTAGATATGTCACAAATGGGGAAAAATTCCAAAGTGAAAAATGAGTTCCAAACATCGCAACTTTGTGGGCTTCTAAAAACAAAACTAAGACAGTTCTGGAAAAAGTACGAGACCACTTTTTTGAGGAGGGTTCACTCTATCTTTTGGTGCTGTTTAGAAGTCAATATGACAAACGGTGTCATCGGAGTTAGTTTTTAAAATTTTATTTTGAAAGGCATATTGCGAACTTCCTGTTGGAGATAGGTCATAAGTGTCAGTGGATGATTTGTAGAGCATCATCCAACAAAAATTTTGGCAGTAGTTTCATGTCTGTACGACATTCCTACTGGCCACTAGGGCTTTTGCCATTTTTTTCAAATAGGTGGCGCTAGAGAGCCCATTTTGGCACCTATGGGGTTAATTTTTTCATGTTATCAAAATTTTCGCCAGGCCTGACATTTGTGCCGAATTTGGTGAGTTTTTGAGCGTGTTTAGGGGGTCAAAATCCAGTTCAAAGTGACGGCGGAAAAAAAATAAATAAAAAAAATAAGATTAAAGCTGCAAGCAGCATTGGGCGGGACCTCGCACCGGGCGTTCCGCCTCCCCCGCGATCCGCCTCCCGTGACCGTCCACACCTCAGCTCCACTCACACCTGTCCGTCCCCATACCAGTTCCCATCCTTTAGTGTCTGTCCTCCTTACATCTGTACAGAACACCAGCGACCCTCTGCTGAAACCACCATCACCTTTAAAATGAGACTTTTATTTTGGAAACCCTACTGTGTGTATGTGCATTTGTTTTTAATGTGAGAGAAAGAATCAGTTTGAAAAATGAATTGAAATTGTATGAATAATTGAGCATTGAAGTGATGATTTACCACATTTAAGGCTTTTATTTTGGAAAAACCCTATTGTGTGAGCATGTGTGTCTGTGAGAAAGAGTACTTTTGAATGAAGAAACATTGTACAAACAGTTGAGTGTTTGGTCATAAAAATGAAAAGAAGTTATGTAACAGACATTTTGTATTATTCCTAACTGGGGTTTTATTTTGAAAAAATGTACTCTGTGTACTTTTTAATATGTGCAGAATTTCCAGTATCCACAATACAATGCAGTAAAACCTGTTTTAAAATTTAAAAAAAAAAAAAAAAAAAAAATTGGTTTGCCTGAGACTTGAACCCAGGTCCTCTTGTTCCATTGGCAGCTACATGAACCACTGCACTAAGGACAGACACATACAGCTGTGCACCAGGAAGACTTTTATAGGGACTTTGTCATTGTGAAAAGTGAAACTAAACATAGTCTTCAAAAAATCACCATAATTCCATAACCGTAGGTTGTATCTGAAAAATTCTTTCAGTTTTGGATTCTGCAGACTTGTGGGAATTGAGTGAGGTATAACTTTTTTGTCAAAAGTCTGAAATGAATAAGCAGTAATTGCAGAAACATAGAGTAACTTTCAAAGGCAGATTGCCAACTTCCTGTTGGAGTTAGCTCATGAGTGTCAGTGTATGATTTGTCGGCTCAATCAGACCAACATTTTGCCATTTGTTTCATGTTTCTGTGACATTCCTACTGGCCGCTAGGGCCGATTTTGTGTGTTTTTTAGTACACAGGGGGCGCTAGAGAGTACATTTTGGCACCCAAGGGGTTAATTTTGATATTGAATCAAAGTGTTCACCAGCCATGATATACATGGCAAATTTGGTGAGTTTTGGAGCATGTTAAGGGGGTCAAATGGCAGTCTAAAGAGGAAAAAGTATGAAAATAAACAAATTCTTATAAATCAATAACTGTACATCCTATCGCAAAAATTTTTGCATGTAAGTGTTGTGCTGAGTCCCGTGAACACGTAGATATGTCACATGTCAGGAAAAACTCCAAAGTGTAAAATGAGTTCCAAACAAAGCAATTTTGCGGGCTTGTAAAAAAAAAAACTAAGACAGTTCCGGAAAAAGTGAGAGATCAGTTTTTTGAAGAGGTTTCACTCTATCTTTTGGCGCTATTTAGAAGTCAATACGACAAACGGTATCATTGGAGTTAGTTTTCAGCATTTTATTTTGAAAGGCATATTGCGAATTTCCTGTTGGAGTTAGGTCATAAGTGTCAGTGCATGATTTGTAGCGCTTTATCCAACAAGAATTTTGGCACTAGTTTCATGTCTGTAAGACATTCCTACTGGCCACTAGGGCTGTTTCCGTTTTTTTCACATAGGTGGTGCTAAAGAGGCCATTTTGGCAGCTATGGGGTTAATTTTTTCATTTTATCAAATTTTTCGCCAGGCCTGACATGTGTGCCAAATTTGGTGAGTTTTTGAGCATGTTTAGGGGGTCAAAATCCAGGTCAAAGTGGTGTGTGAATAATAATAATATAAAAACGAACGAATAACAATAGGGCCTTGCTTGCAGGAAAGGCCTCTCACTGTGTGAGAGGGCCTTACCTTTCGGCTCGGTCCCTAATAATAATTCAAAAACATCCTGAGCGCTTTCTGAACTCACACTGAGCTTGAGTTACTCTTTGGATGTTCATACAGACTAGGGCTGTGTATCGACAAGTATCTGGTGATATGATACAAATCACAACACTAGGATCATGATACAATATATCATGATACTGTTAAAAAAAGCTTTTTTTTTTTTTTCTTTTTTTAAAGATTATTACCTGGAAGAATTGAATTACATCAGAATTCTGCACAAATACTTAACACATTTTTATTTGATCACAACAGGATCTGATGTTATGTCACAAAATTGTTCTTGTTTTCCTAGTTTCCAAAGAAACTAACATCTACCTCTCTCAGTAAAAACAGTAAAAAGTGCTTTTAGGATGCTTCAAATAACCATTATTTAATTAAACAGGGTTAAATAATAATAAATAAAATATAAACAATACATAAAAATCGGACCAATGGCCCTGTATCTTACCGGCCAAATTCAAAGCTTGGGGAAATGTATCCAGATCCATTTATTCTTCCCCAGTTCTGTGTATTTATTCTGTTACAGAAACAGCCCATGTTTTGCTCATATTCCAATCAGATCTGTAAAAAATTCAAATTCACACTTGATATCATTGATACTGATTTATTGGATCAATCCACTTCCTGTCTGTTCAAATGGGAACATTTGTCAAAGTCGCACCAAATCCAGAATCAGATCCGGATCCAAATAATTTCACTAACTTTTGCTGACATCATCATACAGAAGCTGTAGACCAAGTCTGAAGTCAATCAGAACTGGAGTTTAGGAGAAAAAGACGATTGAAAGTTTTGTAACGGACGACAGACGACAATGACAGACGACGATGACGCCGGACGCCACATGACGACAAAAGCTTACGGCCTGGCGGTCGGTAAGCTAAAAACAAAAATGAAAATCCGCCACATCTGCATTTGAATAAATACCTAAAAATATCAATACAGTACTTTTTAATATCGATACAGTATTGTGAAATGAAATATCATGATATATTGCAGAACCGATATTTTCTTACAGCCCTATTAGAGAGTACACAAGTCTATATAGTATCAATAGTATTGATATTTTGATTTGTGAATCGATTCTAGAATGTAAAGATCTGGTATCGGAGACATTGGTATTTCAGTATTGATCGCCACATGACTAATTTAAACTGTTTGGAAAGTACAGATGGACTGGAACATGTCAGGACACACCACTAGTGCACAGTCTGCAGGTTTCTGAGGCATTTGATAAAACAGTGGATCCACATGAGGACACACCAAAACACACAACTGCACAAAACACACACTCACACTGTGCTGTACTGTAAGGATCCCCATCCATTGGTTTGTAAATGAGAAAAGTTTGGTGCCTGACTCTGTGAATGTTCATGTCTAATCAGTCCTGGTTTGTTTCTGTCTGTGTTTCCACGGGCAACGGAGAGCAGGGGCAGATGTTCCCGCTCCCACAGAGAAGGCAGCAATTAGGCAAATGTGACAGTTAACAAATGGAGACTTCACTGCACGTCAGACAATTAATTAATCGCCAAGCTAAATATGGCCTCACACAGCGGCATTTGGTGTGTGTATATATATATATATATATATATATATATATATATTTCTAATGGTTCATGGCTCAGGACAGGAAGATTTCACTCCACTGCACACACTTTAGATGAGATGAATCGCTGTGTGCTTGTTTTTAAAGTTGGCCCTGAGCTTTAACATCACTGATGGAGGGTATTACTCATATGGAGCTTAAACTCCTTCCGTCTCATCTTTGTCCTACTTGGACTCCCTCCTTCACGGTGCTGAAAACTCTAATTGCCGTACATTCTGTTGGCTACTGGGTCTCATTAAAGCTTCAGTTTGTCATTCACAAAATATTCCTTGTGAAAGTGATTTGAGAGGAAACAAGACACCATTTCTTCAGAAACGCGATATCATTCCTCTGTGTAAATATACATGTGTCTTTTCGATGGCGTCGTATCTGTACGCATTAGAAGCTTTCAGTGTGTATGTTCACATCATTATTATCCCCCGTCCAACACCACGCACTGAGGGTGAGGTTTATGGGAACTGGAGACCTTGGTGTAAACTGACATGCGATTGCTAGTTAATGTAAGCCAACGCAGGACAAATGGTGTTGAATAAGATGTGAAAGGTGGAAAATGCATGGGTATAGCACTGTGAATGACATGGTCACAGACAGATCCAAACTAAACGGTTTCCCAGGTCAACAATAGGTAAGAACAGATTTTAAAACATAGGTCAAAACAATAGAATGGAATAAAAACTACAATAAAAACCACTAAAATAAATAGAAAAACCTCTGAATCTTTACAATATTGCACAATATGCATTAGCAGCGGCAGTTTAAGGCAGGCCTGTTCAGCTGTATTTTCCCATGTTCCAGACTGTGGGAATGCTCTGGACCGCTGTAGGATTACTCTAATGTTGGATGGACAATTGACACATAGCGCCATCACATTTCAGTATTTCTATGTAACTGTTTACTTGTGTTAAATTTTAACAGAACACATACCATCACAGTAACTTCTGACTTTTTATGCATGTAAGAAATATAAACAGAACATTTAAAACCGTTTATGACCATCAATATCACCTTGTTCTCTGACCAAGACAAATCATATTTTGTTGCATTTTCTATTTTTCATTTTCTGTTTTCATTTTGAAGCTGGTCGCTCTGGCCTTCTGTAAACAGTGGCAGTGCTGCAAAACGACACAAACTGTTGCAAAATACTGGAAGGTTTTGGAAAATGGCATGAAGTGTCAAAAAAATGGCGTACAGTGTTGTAAACAGTCATATGTACAGTTTGTCAGCTGTTCAACTATTCATTTCCTGTTTGTGGGTAGATGGGCTGGTTGTGGCCCACGGACCGCCTGTTGAACAGAACACCTGGCTTCAGGTGTTGGAGTACGAACAGCTGCAACATGAGCGTGATACAGTGTAAGTGACGAAACTCTGTGCACAGAAATTCTAGCGGTACTGCAAGATTTGGCCAATCAAAGGTGTGTTAGAGAAATGGAGGTGTAAAACATGTGATTAACAACTTCATATTCCTCTCTTTTTTACTCTTCTCCATGGTTTCTCACTGAAGCAACATGGCAGCTCCCCTAACTCTGATATTCTGGTTTCATTTATCCCTGGTTGAATGAATTGTGAATGAATGAATGGTTGAATTTGTCTTTCATCTGAACTGTTGCATGGTTGCATTCATTGTCCAATGTTTGATCAGCTAGCTGGCTAGCTATTTTGTTTGGATGGTTTATAAAAGTAAGTATTTTTGTAATTTAACAGGGTTTTTTTTTTTTAACTAAAATACAGAAAAATTTGGAGTTGTCATGAATTATAGGTTATTCTGTTCTTATTTTACTGCAGATCAAATCGGGCTGAATGTGGAACTGAACTAAAATGAGTTTGAGACTCCTGGTTTACATGCTGCTCTGCTTTGGAGGTCATGGAGATTTGAGAACTTTGAAACACTGCTCTGTGCTTGACCTAGTTTTATTACAATTTCCCATTCTGTGCAGTTTCAGGTAGGTGAAATTTATCTTGGCTGCGTTTCACAAGTAGGGCAGAGAATGGAAATGTGCGAACACTTGTAGGGAGACGTTGTAGGGCCACTGATGAATAAATAACAAGCCTCGGTGGATAAATTTAGATGGAAAAAACTACTTCAAACAGCAACAAACTGTCATTGTCTGCAAGTTATTATGAAAAACTACCCCATAGCATCATTACCTCAGAGTATTCATCGAACATAAAACTGAGGCGGAACATTTTGCTGCCCCATTGCATTTCACAGACTCTTCTTCAGAACCAGAGCCACCCAGAGATAGCAGTGAAGAATATGTGGTGTCCGTGGGTCTGGCGGACAGCCCACCTCCAGGTCCGGAGCTTTAACCTTCACAGACGTCTGTTGCTGATGCAGTTTGTGATTGGCTGAGCTAAGGTTGCTGGGAAATCTGCCAGACAAAGTAGCGCGGGTAGATTTCAGTTGTTCCTTGAGTGTTCCCCTGGAAAAAGTCGATATTGTTTGGGTAAAAAGGATAGTTGGAAAAGGTTAGGATCCTCTGTGTGTTTTGAAAGCTGCTCGTAAGAAATTCATGACTTCTATAAATGAGAAACACTAAGAAAAATGTTATTTTAGGAACAAGGTTTACAGAAGAGCAGCCGGGGGAAACTGTTTAGGTGGAGTGAGGTACTATTTACAGCACAGGTGTCAAACATGCGGCCCAGGGGCCAAATCTGGCCCACCAAAGGGTCCAGTCCGGCCCTGGGATGAATGTGTGAAATGCAAAAATTACACTGAAGATATGAACAGTCCTTTTAGTTCAGGTTCCACATTCAGACCAATTCAATCCCCTAATAACCTATAAATACTCACAACTCCAAATGTTTCTCTTTGTAAATGTAAATGTTTTCATGTATTCAGATTAAAAGTTCACAAAAAATCTGAATAACCTGAACAAATACGAAAAACCTGAAATGTCTTAAGAGAAATGCAATTTTAAAAAATATTCTGTCTGTTATTAAATGTTTTGTGTGTTTGTAGATCCACTGTGATCTGTACGTTATAATGTACATGTGGAAATGAGAAACTACAGATTAATAGTGTTAAAATTACACTTTTTTTCAGTTTGTTCATGTTATTCACATTGTTTGAAAGGATAGTTTGTAGATGTAAACCTTTTCATAATATATTTTGCTTTTGTCACTGTTAAACATAGAGAAAAGTTTGGAGTTGACATTATTTCTATATTATTCTGTTCTTATTTGACTGCTTGGGTCCACTGCAGATCAGATTTAGCTGAATGTGGAACTGAACTAACAGGAGTTTGACAGCCCTGACTTACAGGTACTATTGACATGGATTTATTTTGAAGAGCAACTTCCTGTCTTAACATCAGAAGGAGAACAAACAGTTAAAAACGGCAAAGACAGTTTGAACACAGAGTCAGTTCATTGTGTTTGTATTAGCTGCACTTCTGAAGAGGCAGAAGGTACGTTTGTGTTAAATGTGCAGATGTTACTGAATATTTTGTGTCTCCCAGTGGTTTATTAATCAGTCATTTACACTAGCGAGCTAAGCTAATGTGTATTGTTAAGTTTCAGAAAGCGAATCCTCAGTTTATTTTGCTGATGTGAAATGTTAGTGCTTTGTAATTACACAAGGTTTTTTGTGTGTGCTTTAGCTTTTATGGTTGATTTAAGGATTTAGTGTCATTAAATCTAAAAAAAAATCACCAGTAAAGTGTCATCCTTCATTCGGGGGTATGCTACATTGTCCTTTATATTTTATGTTTTTTCAGTTAAAATCCTGAAATTTCCCATATTTACTTCACTGATCATGTAGATGTTCATAAAAGCTCAGAGTAAATTCAATAGTTATTATATCAAAATAATGAAAACTGAAGAAAGAAGTGACTTTTTCAGCTAAACAGCATTAACTGAACATAAACCCAGCGTGTCCATCCACTGTCACTGATCCAACTCCATGGCTTTTCCTGTTGAATCCATGTTGTAGAAGATGATTCAATTAAATTCATGATTAATGATTAAATAATTTTTTCTCTATATTTAAGATTTCTTAAGTGATTTATCACCATTTATTATAATATTAGTTTCTGTATTTTGCGTTTTCTTTTTCCAGTGAAAATCATGTATTTTCCTATATTAAATTTGCTGATCATGTAGATGTTCATAAAAGTTCAGATTAAAGTTAAGGGTTATATCAGAAAAAGAGAAAACTAAAGAGTCAATGCCAACAACAACAAAAAAAAACAATTCAATAATTCGAGTAGTGGAAAAATTAACATCCACATTCTTTATATATATATTGGTATTTATATCCAACTCCATGGGTTTGACTGGTAAATCAGTGTTGTAGAAGATGATGGTGTTTCCATGGTAACTACAGAGCCTCTGAACGTCCAATGGGTCATATCCGATGACCATGAAAAGATGTAGAACTGCATATATACACATATAAATATATAATTTGTTGTTTATTTATCCTTTTAAATAAATGTTAACTCTGTTTCTGAACCGTGCGTTGTCTTTCTTTAGTTGCGGTGAGAGCCAGTCGTAACAAAACTGGGGGCTCGTCCGGGATCCCAGACGCATGATTTCTATCTCTTCTGTGACGCATTCAGTTGTTCTTTCCCCTTTCCATGTAACTGAAGCCTGTGAACACCAACAGCACCAACACACACCACTAACAGTTGTTTTTCCTTATACTCCAGGTGTCAATACAAGTTTGTCCAAATGTTGCTTCATTGAATTGCATTGTGTAATTAATTCCGTGTCCCGCTGTCCTCTGCGGTTCAACATTCTTCTTTTTAATTGCCATCCAAAGTCAGCCTGTCTGCTGCTTTGCTGGGTCTGCACATGCCTGGTGAGACCGGCTGCCTGGTTACAGTAGCTTTAGAGACGACCTTAGTGTCTGCATTACTCATCATGTTCTACTCTCAAAGCACTCGGTATTCGCTTCAGAGGAAACAAGCTCACAACAGCTTGTCTGAAACCAGCTCATTTTAACCCGTCAAAATCCAAACGGCCACAACGACTAAACCTATCTACTGATCCAAAGTGTTTAACCCATTAAGACCCAGTGCTACTTTTGTGGCAGTTCCAGTGATTTAAAACTGCTTATTATAATATTATCCTCTGTATTTTGTGTTTTTTTCAGTGAACATCAGGTATTTTCCATTATTTTATTTATTGATCATGTGGATGTTCATAAAAGCTCAGATGAAAGTTGATGGTTATAATACCTAAAAAACTGAAAATTGAAGAAAAAGGGACTTTTTCCACAAAATACATCATTAACTGAACCCAAACCAAGGCTCTCCATCCATTCCATCCATTACACGTCCAACAGTTGAACATTCACTTTTAATACAAACTAAAAATACATGAAACATTTAATTTTCTATGACGACCACACCTGTAATGTGGGAGAAGGGCTAATTAAGTTTTAGGACCATGGATAAGGGCCGATCACACCAACATGGGAGAGGATTTATGGCGAACGAGCAACTCAATCAGACTGTAAAACGGAACATAAAACCTAATTGATTCAGATGCAGTTGAATGTGTAGACTGGCGCCTGCAGGTGTACGTCTGTACTAATGATGAGCGGATCAGCGGGTTACCTACAGGTCAGGGCGGGTCAAAACAATGTCACTTTCCTACACAGAGAGACGCTGATACATAGGCTACAGAGAGAGATAGGTAAGGTATACAATGTATGTATGTACATGGGGACGTTAACGGATTCTGAGACTGCTGACAGTTGGGTTCAGGTGCAGGTTAAGGCTCCCACACATATGCACATACTGTCAGCGGTGTGGACTCTGTCTGTTTTGGATCCAACTCAAGTATGCACGAATGTCCGCAGAGTCAAGTACGCCTGATCAGGGATGGAACCATATGAGAATTTCATATCACGGTTATTGTGACCAAAATTATCACAGTTATCAGTATTATTGTGGTACTGTTGAAATTGTGCTCAAAACGTTCAAAAAGTACTAATACACACACTGAAATAATTTAACCAAGCTGTATTTTGAAAAAAAAAGTATTAACCCTTAGTGGTCTGAGCCTATTCTGTCTGTTTTTCAGTCCTTTTGATTTGGCCTTTCTATACTATAGAAACAAATGTTTACTATACCCATGTTTGGATCTGTTTTTTCAGCACAACTTCATCTATATCATCTGTCTATTATTTTTTCACTTTAACCCACTATAAAAACATAAAAGAACAAAAAACACACAAAAAATATATAAAATCCGATCCGAAAAATGTATATAATTTATTGCATAAATAACACACAGATGTTTAACGAACCTTTTCAAAGACTTTAAAAGTGAATATTGGTTCCAAATATTAGGTATAGAAAATTAAAATTGTAATAAATTAAAACTATACTCAAATATTTGACATAAAAGCAGATGTTTGGGCATTTTCTTTGGAAAAGTACAGTAATCAAACACAGTTATCATGAGAATTAGAATTCAAACGGTAATACTAACCATCTGCGGTTTATCGTTATACTGGTAATCGTTACATCCCTACGCCTGACTATACATGTAAGAAAACTCAGTCCCAACCTGCCTGTTATTTCAGCTGGTTTTTAAGCATTGACAGGGTCCCCCCCCCGAGGATGAAATTCATTCAGCAGAAGTAGGACCAAATCACACCCTGTCTGTATCTGTGAAGACCTCTGAACACATGCTGGTGTTTGTAGAGCTCACACATTAAAGCATCCAGCCCTGAACCAGTTAACCAGACTGTGAACAGGTGCAGCAGCTGGCCTGGTTTAGACAGACCCCCTACCCCACCCCACCCCCTACCCCCCCACCTGTGATAGAATCAACGTCTTACCAGGGCTTTGGTCTCCTCCTCGTCCTTGTAATAATAGAGCTGGTCCCCTCGCAGTACAAACCAGCGACTGTGCCAAGTCTTGACAAAGCCGCCTTGCTTCCTGAGCCACCCACACCTGATGACCTTTGACCTCCCCAGCCTCGGGCCCTCGGGGCAGGCTTGGCTGACACCGTGTTGAGGACTGCAGTGGGACACACACTGGTCATCCATTACCAGGTCTAGATGTGGATCTAGAAAAGAAGTTTAAAAAAAAAAAGACGTTTTAACCCTTTATTAGGCAAGTGACTATATTTGGTCATTTCCACATACATGATAAGACAGTGGCAAGTGAGAACAGTGAGTCCACAATCTGAGGTCCAATGTGGTCTCCAGGGTCTGTCAGGTCCAATGTGGTCCCCAGGGTCTGTCAGGTCCAATGTGGTCTCCAGGGTCTGTCAGGTCCAATGTGGTCTCCAGGGTCTGTCAGGTCCAATGTGGTCTCCAGGGTCTGTCAGGTCCAATGTGGTCTCCAGGGTCTGTCAGGTCCACCTCTAATGAACTAATGTCAGGACTGATGTTCAAAGGGGTCATGTGGATGTGGACAGGGGTCTGGACCAGCACACATGGGGGTCTAATGGGACAGGGGTCTGGACCAGCACACATGGGGGTCTAATGGGACAGGGGTCTGGACCAGCACACATGGGGGTCTAATGGGACAGGGGTCTGGACCAGCACACATGGGGGTCTAATGTTCTAAAACACGTGTTCCTTTCACCACGTGTTTTTCTTGTATTTTTTATATATACTTTTATGCTAGATTTATTTTTTTATTTATTTTTTTTGCCACTTAAGAGTAAGGAGCCAAATATGGTAACTTCATTGACCTTGATTTTCTATGTAGCAACAAAAAAATGTGAAAAATTT
>NC_043968.1:4261727-4284227 GCF_902148855.1 Sphaeramia orbicularis
TGTTTTCAATGCAAGTATACAGTATGTTGGTTGTCATAGAGACGCAACATAAATCTTTCGTGACATCATCTTTAGCGTGACTGCAGCTACAAGCGAATCAACAACAGTGAAGGAGGAAACTCTAAAACACAACTATGAAGATAAAATGTAGATACTTAGAGTTCAGATCTATGGTCAGTTTATTCAAGACAGAGTCGGCCCACATGAAAACAAAACCTCTGTGACAGAGGTAAATATTTACTGAAATTAAAGAGAAACTTCTTTTTTTTTTTTTTTTCTTTTTTTAAATTTTACACAAAAATCTCCATGTAACACAGTCAAAAGGACACAAAAATTACACGCTACTGTTTTTGTTTTTTTGTTTTTTAAATATCTTTTTCTTCTCTCACTGGTACATTTTGGGAATTGACCTAATTATACAAGACAGAGTGTTTCACAAAAATGACCGCTGCTGAAAAATCATTTGTGATTTATTTGTGTTTAACTGGGCAGGTTCTGCATGTAATGTGAGTGGACACAAAGGATTACATGCAAAACCTGAAATGAGACTGAGATTGATGAAAGACCCACATGTGTGGATTAGAAAAACCACTAGGATCACCACATTGAACACAGTGTCTTTATTTATAGCGACATATGTAACAGGGTCAATTATTTAGCAGCAGTGTGGGTATGTATATTATATTGTGTATTGTTATAATTACATAAAATCTGATCATTTTATTTCAATTTCTTTGGTTGGTACCTGACATTGTGGGCCTCCAGATCAGTGTGTGGAACTTTTGATTTTGGTCTGTTCCCCTGCGAACAATTTACGGTGTGACACTGCGCACTACAACCGAAGTTTCCCTCTTCCCTTTTGTTCCGGATTTCAATGGGAGGTAAGCAGCCGTGTAGTTTGTAAAAATTTTTGGTTTAATCTCTGTTAATTTAATTTTTTTTTTACATGAACCAGCTAGTTTAGGCTGTATTAGACGCTTATAATGTATTTAAACATATTTCTTTATCATTTGGTTTGTGCAGGAGTGTGTTTTACATGGGATCACTGACCGGAGGTCTTTATGTTTGATAATTTTTGTCAGAACAATAAACAGAGACTGCCTCCAAAGACTCACGTGCAGGTCTCATCATTAAAAGAAAAAGAACACAACGCAGAGTCCGACACAACCGGTTACACATATAAAGACCATTTACACACATGTGGTCCAGGTTAATGCACTGACACCTACTGGTAGTTTTCCCTGTCTCACATTTGGTCCTATTTTTTGGCCCCAAAATTATATAAAAAGTTCATTAATTATGGGATGGCTCAGAGCAAGAGTATAATTTTGTGCATTTATCTGAGGTCATCATTAGGTCCATCCTGAGGGGAAATATGTCTACATTTCTCTTTTATTATTGGGTCTAAAAAGCTGGAAAAGTGCCAGGTACTAAAATGTACCAGTTTCACAGAAGCGTCCATGGAGTAAATCCACAGTTCTGTCCTGTGTTTGGACGCAGGTGTGCTCCAGTTTTAAAACTGGGAATAAACATAGAATAGATGAAAGTCCAGCTGAACTCAGTGCACGCTCATTTCACTGACAAACAGATGACATGAAAAAATATGCCTTCTGTCTTTTTCTGTGGCTCAGACGTTGTTTGTGTGCTCCGCAACACAAACTAATAACACCCCCAGCTGGGCTGTAGTTTTAAAGGTGTACCGCCGTCATCTGCTGTAGTTTTAAAGGTGTACCGCCGTTACCGGCTGTAGTTTTAAAGGTGTACCGCCGTCATCGGCTGTAGTTTTAAAGGTGTACCGCCGTCACCGGCTGTAGTTTTAAAGGTGTACCGTCGTTACCGGCTGTAGTTTTAAAGGTGTACCGCCGTCATCTGCTGTAGTTTTAAAGGTGTACCGCCGTCATCGGCTGTAGTTTTAAAGGTGTACCGCCGTCACCGGCTGTAGTTTTAAAGGTGTACCGCCGTCATCTGCTGTAGTTTTAAAGGTGTACCGCCGTTACCGGCTGTAGTTTTAAAGGTGTACCGCCGTCACCGGCTGTAGTTTTAAAGGTGTACCGCCGTCATCGGCTGTAGTTTTAAAGGTGTACCGCCGTTACCGGCTGTAGTTTTAAAGGTGTACCGCCGTCATCGGCTGTAGTTTTAAAGGTGTACCGCCGTCATCGGCTGTAGTTTTAAAGGTGTACCGCCGTCACCGGCTGTAGTTTTAAAGGTGTACCGCCGTCATCTGCTGTAGTTTTAAAGGTGTACCGCCGTTACCGGCTGTAGTTTTAAAGGTGTACCGCCGTCACCGGCTGTAGTTTTAAAGGTGTACCGCCGTCATCGGCTGTAGTTTTAAAGGTGTACCGCCGTCATCTGCTGTAGTTTTAAAGGTGTACCGCCGTTACCGCTGTAGTTCTAAAGGTGTACCGCCGTCATCGGCTGTAGTTTTAAAGGTGTACCACCGTCATCGGCTGTAGTTTTAAAGGTGTACCGCCGTCATCGGCTGTAGTTTTAAAGGTGTACCGCCGTCATCGGCTGTAGTTTTAAAGGTGTACCGCCGTCATCTGCTGTAGTTTTAAAGGTGTACCGCCGTTACCGCTGTAGTTTTAAAGGTGTACCGCCGTCATCGGCTGTAGTTTTAAAGGTGTACCGCCGTCATCGGCTGTAGTTTTAAAGGTGTACCGCCGTCACCGGCTGTAGTTTTAAAGGTGTACCGCCGTCATCTGCTGTAGTTTTAAAGGTGTACCGCCGTTACCGGCTGTAGTTTTAAAGGTGTACCGCCGTCACCGGCTGTAGTTTTAAAGGTGTACCGCCGTCATCGGCTGTAGTTTTAAAGGTGTACCGCCGTCATCTGCTGTAGTTTTAAAGGTGTACCGCCGTTACCGGCTGTAGTTCTAAAGGTGTACCGCCGTCATCGGCTGTAGTTTTAAAGGTGTACCGCCGTCATCGGCTGTAGTTTTAAAGGTGTACCGCCGTTACCGGCTGTAGTTTTAAAGGTGTACCGCCGTCATCGGCTGTAGTTTTAAAGGTGTACCGCCGTTATCGGCTGTAGTTTTAAAGGTGTACCGCCGTTACCGGCTGTAGTTTTAAAGGTGTACCGCCGTCATCGGCTGTAGTTTTAAAGGTGTACCGCCGTCATCGGCTGTAGTTTTAAAGGTGTACCGCCGTCACCGGCTGTAGTTTTAAAGGTGTACCGCCATCATCTGCTGTAGTTTTAAAGGTGTACCGCCGTTACCGGCTGTAGTTTTAAAGGTGTACCGCCGTCACCGGCTGTAGTTTTAAAGGTGTACCGCCGTCATCTGCTGTAGTTTTAAAGGTGTACCGCCGTCATCTGCTGTAGTTTTAAAGGTGTACCGCCGTCACCGGCTGTAGTTTTAAAGGTGTACCGCCGTCATCTGCTGTAGTTTTAAAGGTGTACCGCCGTTACCGGCTGTAGTTTTAAAGGTGTACCGCCGTCACCGGCTGTAGTTTTAAAGGTGTACCGCCGTCATCTGCTGTAGTTTTAAAGGTGTACCGCCGTTACCGGCTGTAGTTTTAAAGGTGTACCGCCGTCATCGGCTGTAGTTTTAAAGGTGTACCGCCGTTACCGGCTGTAGTTTTAAAGGTGTACCGCCGTCATCGCTGTAGTTTTTAAAGGTGTACCGCCGTTACCGGCTGTAGTTTTAAAGGTGTACCGCCGTCATCGGCTGTAGTTTTAAAGGTGTACCGCCGTCACCGGCTGTAGTTTTAAAGGTGTACCGCCGTCATCTGCTGTAGTTTTAAAGGTGTACCGCCGTTACCGGCTGTAGTTTTAAAGGTGTACCGCCGTCACCGGCTGTAGTTTTAAAGGTGTACCGCCGTCATCTGCTGTAGTTTTAAAGGTGTACCGCCATCATCTGCTGTAGTTTTAAAGGTGTACCGCCGTCATCTGCTGTAGTTTTAAAGGTGTACCACCGTCATCTGCTGTAGTTTTAAAGGTGTACCGCCGTCACCGGCTGTAGTTTTAAAGGTGTACCGCCGTCATCGGCTGTAGTTTTAAAGGTGTACCGCCGTCATCTGCTGTAGTTTTAAAGGTGTACCGCCGTTACCGGCTGTAGTTTTAAAGGTGTACCGCCGTCATCGGCTGTAGTTTTAAAGGTGTACCGCCGTCATCGGCTGTAGTTTTAAAGGTGTACCGCCGTCACCGGCTGTAGTTTTAAAGGTGTACCGCCGTCATCTGCTGTAGTTTTAAAGGTGTACCGCCGTCACCGGCTGTAGTTTTAAAGGTGTACCGCCGTCACCGGCTGTAGTTTTAAAGGTGTACCGCCGTCATCTGCTGTAGTTTTAAAGGTGTACCGCCGTTACCGGCTGTAGTTTTAAAGGTGTACCGCCGTCATCGCTGTAGTTTTAAAGGTGTACCGCCGTCATCGGCTGTAGTTTTAAAGGTGTACCGCCGTTACCGGCTGTAGTTTTAAAGGTGTACCGCCGTCATCGGCTGTAGTTTTAAAGGTGTACCGCCGTTATCGCTGTAGTTTTAAAGGTGTACCGCCGTTACCGGCTGTAGTTTTAAAGGTGTACCGCCGTCACCGGCTGTAGTTTTAAAGGTGTACCGCCGTCATCTGCTGTAGTTTTAAAGGTGTACCGCCGTTACCGGCTGTAGTTTTAAAGGTGTACCGCCGTCACCGGCTGTAGTTTTAAAGGTGTACCGCCGTCATCTGCTGTAGTTTTAAAGGTGTACCGCCGTTACCGGCTGTAGTTTTAAAGGTGTACCGCCGTCATCGGCTGTAGTTTTAAAGGTGTACCGCCGTCATCGGCTGTAGTTTTAAAGGTGTACCGCCGTTACCGGCTGTAGTTTTAAAGGTGTACCGCCGTCATCGGCTGTAGTTTTAAAGGTGTACCGCCGTTACCGGCTGTAGTTTTAAAGGTGTACCGCCGTCATCGGCTGTAGTTTTAAAGGTGTACCGCCGTCATCGGCTGTAGTTTTAAAGGTGTACCGCCGTCACCGGCTGTAGTTTTAAAGGTGTACCGCCGTCATCTGCTGTAGTTTTAAAGGTGTACCGCCGTTACCGGCTGTAGTTTTAAAGGTGTACCGCCGTCACCGGCTGTAGTTTTAAAGGTGTACCGCCGTCATCTGCTGTAGTTTTAAAGGTGTACCGCCGTCATCTGCTGTAGTTTTAAAGGTGTACCGCCGTCATCTGCTGTAGTTTTAAAGGTGTACCGCCGTCATCTGCTGTAGTTTTAAAGGTGTACCGCCGTCATCTGCTGTAGTTTTAAAGGTGTACCGCCGTCATCTGCTGTAGTTTTAAAGGTGTACCGCCGTCACCGGCTGTAGTTTTAAAGGTGTACCGCCGTCATCGGCTGTAGTTTTAAAGGTGTACCGCCGTCATCTGCTGTAGTTTAAAGGTGTACCGCCGTTACCGGCTGTAGTTTTAAAGGTGTACCGCCGTCATCGGCTGTAGTTTTAAAGGTGTACCGCCGTCATCGGCTGTATTTTAAAGGTGTACCGCCGTCACCGGCTGTAGTTTTAAAGGTGTACCGCCGTCATCTGCTGTAGTTTTAAAGGTGTACCGCCGTTACCGGCTGTAGTTTTAAAGGTGTACCGCCGTCACCGGCTGTAGTTTTAAAGGTGTACCGCCGTCATCTGCTGTAGTTTTAAAGGTGTACCGCCGTTACCGGCTGTAGTTTTAAAGGTGTACCGCCGTCATCGGCTGTAGTTTTAAAGGTGTACCGCCGTTACCGGCTGTAGTTTTAAAGGTGTACCGCCGTCATCGGCTGTAGTTTTAAAGGTGTACCGCCGTTATCGGCTGTAGTTTTAAAGGTGTACCGCCGTTACCGGCTGTAGTTTTAAAGGTGTACCGCCGTCATCGGCTGTAGTTTTAAAGGTGTACCGCCGTCATCGGCTGTAGTTTTAAAGGTGTACCGCCGTCACCGGCTGTAGTTTTAAAGGTGTACCGCCGTCATCTGCTGTAGTTTTAAAGGTGTACCGCCGTCATCGGCTGTAGTTTTAAAGGTGTACCGCCGTTACCGGCTGTAGTTTTAAAGGTGTACCGCCGTTACCGGCTGTAGTTTTAAAGGTGTACCGCCGTCATCGGCTGTAGTTTTAAAGGTGTACCGCCGTCATCGGCTGTAGTTTTAAAGGTGTACCGCCGTTATCGGCTGTAGTTTTAAAGGTGTACCGCCGTCATCGGCTGTAGTTTTAAAGGTGTACCGCCGTTACCGGCTGTAGTTTTAAAGGTGTACCGCCGTCATCGGCTGTAGTTTTAAAGGTGTACCGCCGTTACCGGCTGTAGTTTTAAAGGTGTACCGCCGTTACCGGCTGTAGTTTTAAAGGTGTACCGCCGTCATCGGCTGTAGTTTTAAAGGTGTACCGCCGTCATCGGCTGTAGTTTTAAAGGTGTACCGCCGTCATCGGCTGTAGTTTTAAAGGTTTACCGCCGTTACCGGCTGTAGTTTTAAAGGTGTACCGCCGTCATCGGCTGTAGTTTTAAAGGTGTACCGCCGTTACCGGCTGTAGTTTTAAAGGTGTACCGCCGTTACCGGCTGTAGTTTTAAAGGTGTACCGCCGTCATCGGCTGTTGTCTTAAAGGTGTACCGCCGTCATCGGCTGTAGTTTTAAAGGTGTACCGCCGTCATCGGCTGTAGTTTTAAAGGTGTACTGCCGTCATCGGCTGTAGTTTTAAAGGTGTACCGCCGTCATCGGCTGTAGTTTTAAAAGTGTACCGCCGTCATCGGCTGTAGTTTTAAAGGTTTACCGCCGTTACCGGCTGTAGTTTTAAAGGTGTACCGCCGTCATCGGCTGTAGTTTTAAAGGTGTACCGCCGTTACCGGCTGTAGTTTTAAAGGTGTACCGCCGTTACGGCTGTAGTTTTAAAGGTGTACCGCCGTCATCGGCTGTTGTCTTAAAGGTGTACCGCCGTCATCGGCTGTAGTTTTAAAGGTGTACCGCCGTCATCGGCTGTAGTTTTAAAGGTGTACCGCCGTTACCGGCTGTAGTTTTAAAGGTGTACCGCCGTCATCGGCTGTTGTCTTAAAGGTGTACCGCTGTCATCGGCTGTAGTTTTAAAGGTGTACCGCCGTTACCGGCTGTAGTTTTAAAGGTGTACCGCCGTCATCGGCTGTTGTCTTAAAGGTGTACCGCTGTCATCGGCTATAGTTTTAAAGGTGTACCGCCGTCATCGGCTGTAGTTTTAAAGGTGTACCGCCGTTATCGGCTCAAACAGATTCCACAGGACAGTGTTAAATGTCAGTGGGAGGCAGTACGGCCGGTTGTATGTACGTTTGTGTTTTAACCCATAAAGACCCAAAAACATCCACCACTGACCAAAAGTCAACTACTGATCTAAACTGTTCAACCAGTTTAAAAAATTACATAAAATTACATATGTGGTGCTTAGGTTTTACATTTTGGTGGTGATTGGGGGGGGGTGATCTGCTTTGGCAGAGGTCTGCACTTTTCTACTTATTTTTAAAATAGACCCAAAGTTCGTCCAAAAATGCTTCATAACTAGGGCTGTAAGAAAATATCAGTTCTGCAATATATCACAATATTTCAGTTCACAATACTGTATCGATATTAAAAAAGTACTGTATGGATATTTTTAGGTATTTATTCAAATGCAGATATGGTGGAGGTTCATTTTTTTTTTTTCGTTTTTCCTTTATTCTTATTTCACACTCTTTTATTCAATAATGTTGGTTCCTTTGTTGGATTGAACTCAAATCCTGTTCTGATGTTAGTTGTGAACTAATAGAATCTGAACATTTGAACAGGATCTGAAACTGGAATGTCTGGAAAACAGAATTTCAGTTTGAACACAGTTGGAACATTTGGTGATAGAACATTAGATCCTGTTGGATCAAATACAAATGTGTTTAGGATTTGGGCAGATTTATGATGGAATTCAATTCTTCCAGGAAATAATCATTTAAAAAAAGAAACAAACAAAAAATGGCCTTTTTAACAGTATCATGATATATCGTATATCGTGATCCTTGTATTGTGATTTGTATTGTATCACCAGATTCTTGCCGATACACAGTCCTATTCATAACATTAGTGTCCATCTGGCTGGACTTTTCAGCCCCTCTGTCCTGTTCTTAGGAGCAGTTTCATATAAACTGTATGTGATCTGCCACCAGTACCAGTAATCTACCTCTGGATCCAGGAAAGAATTCCATCATCCTCGAGCCTCCTCTGTTCTTCATTTGCAGCACGTTCACATTGGTGCACCAAGAATAAAGTAGTCCACAAATCAAACATGACGATTCCAGCATCGTTTTATTGAACCAAGGGAGAGGAGAAGATGAGCAGAATGAGACATTTGTCTGCAGATGGCCTGCAGTTGGACATGACAAACGGCCCAGGCAGCAGAAGTCAGAACAGGAAACATGGGTTCTACAGCAGAACCTTATGAAGGGACGATACCAGCACGTTTTCCTCAGGAATGGAGGATTCAGAAGGTTTGGTTTTGCACAAACAGAGTTCATGTTCACCCACATACAGGGGTCTGTCTACATCTGTCAGTATTTGTAAGAGAAAAACACTGACCATCTGCATGGAAGGATCTGAAAGTGTCCCAGAATAACAGGAGCAGTTTGTACAGACAGTAAAAGCTGCATCATCAGAGGGTCATGTTTGAGCCGCATGCGTACGCACAATGGGACCGTTAGTGAGTCGTCTTTGTCTCAGACCAAAGCTTCGGTCAACAGACTCACACAGAGCAGGACCGCTTTACGACAGCATTTAGCAAAGCAATGAGATTTATGACTTTAATAAAAAACAAACTAACTGTCCAGAGTTTGGCATGGGATAAAAAGAAGGGTCTAAAAGTATGGATAGAATAGAATAGAATAGAATAGAATAGAATAGAATAGAATAGAATAGAATAGAATAGAAACCAGGATAAGAACATAACATTTAAAAATTAGAAGTCACAGTAATAATAAATAGAGCAGGAGTAGGATTAATAACTAAAATAAGTAAATAAAGTGCAATGTCACTGTTTCTTTTTGAGCTCAGTGACGGTGACAGGAACAGAGCTGTTTTTAATAATAATAATAATAATAATAATAATAATAATAATAATAATAATAATAATAATAATAATAATAATAATAAATGTTATTTGTAAGTGCCTTTCCAGACACCCAAGGAAACTGTACAACAAGATAAAACAGACAATGCATAAAATACAAAGAAATAAACAAAGAGATAAAAGAAGATGTAAAACAGAGTGAAACTTATGGTGGATAGGCTATATATATATATATATATATATATATATATATATATAATATATATATATATATATATATATTTTTTTTTTTTTTTTTTTTTTTTTTTTTTTTTTGATATGGTGTCGCTCACTCTTCTGTGCTTTGTCCCTCATTCCACAGGTGGTGGGGGGGGGGGGGGGGGTGCACTGAGCATGCTCAGATGTCTATGGAAAGAACAAGGTCTATTCTATCAGCTCGTTTTGAAATGTTTCTTATTGATCCAACGGTTGAATTTTTATGTATATTTCACATAAATCCTACATCCAGAACGCTGACCTCAGACACGTCAGGGGTTAAAGGGTTAATGACGTCAGCAGGAGTCGGAGTTGGGTGGTCTCCACATTATTGACTACATTCTTCTGACGTTTCAACACAATGCAAGACAGATCATGTCAAGTTGTGATGGAGCTCAGTGTTTTCCTCCTCAGGTAAAGTAAAAGTCACAGCGCGCAGACAAACCTGACTCCTGTGGTGTTTCTCAAAGTCAAAAGAGACTCCGTCTGCTACAGACTTAACCCTGTAGAAGGTCAAACAAATGGTACAATGTAAATATTTAATCAAACAGCAGGAAAACCCCAGGGTAGAGCAGTATGAATAATGACTGACCTATGGCGGCTTTTTATTTCCACCTGTTAAATGCCAAGGTCAAATGATTTCTAACTCAAGCAGGAAAACCAAGTGTTTGCAGTCTGTCACTGCAATATTGAATAATTCATCTGAGGCCATTTTGATTAAAGTCACATCCTTTACTTTTGATCATTGCGTCACACACAGGCCTCTTGTGCTTTGAATATTAACTGGTCCTGTTGTCGTAGTCAGAATCCTAATAACCTCATCAAATGTTAATGCCTGTCATTTCGAAAAACCATTATAATAAACAAAACTCATTCTGTCGTCATTCATAGTTCCCTCATTCATTCATAATGCTAACTCGCTCACTTCGCTGGCGTACAGATACAACGCAGCGCGGTTTTGGATTTCAATAATGGTGTGATTTCAGCGTGGGGCTGAATGCTGTCTTTGTTTACAGCTCTGCTGGATGGAATGGGAGAGTGTGTGTGAGTGAGTGAGTGTGTGTGTGTGTGTGTGTGTGCGTGTGTGTGTGTGTGTGTGTGTGTGTGTGCGTGTGTGTGTGTGTGTGAGTGTGTGTGTGTGTGTGTGTGGTGTGTGTGTGTGTGTGTGTGAGTGAGTCCATGCATGCCTGTGCGTGCCCACAGCTCCACGGACGACTAAGGGCGGGGCCGTGGCATGTGGACGCTAAGCCCACACGTGCCGTACCCTAGGCGTGCTTTTCTCTGACCTTTCACCTCCATCTGACTCCCATTCCTCAGATTCCACACGTTGCTGTCGGAGGTTGGGCTCCTTCCACCGTACAGGACGGGACGGCAGCGTTTGCACTGTCAGTAATCATCTGCCCTCACAGATAACTGCACTGAGAGGAGCCTCTGTGCACTGAAGGAACACCAGTCCACTCAGCAGCAGAACGTGAAAACAAAACCTCCTGCAGTCTGAGCTCAGAGTTAGACAGTAGTGTCTGCATTTATGAAACTGGATATGAAGGTGTTTGGTGACATTAACGAGGTAGCAGAAAAGTTCATTCAACTCCAAAGACATACTGAAGTCCTAATTAGAGCTGAAACCATTCAGCGATTAGGTGCTTGAAGCGAATGAAAAAATTCACAATTCGATTAATCGACTTGAACTGATTGAAGGGAAATATTCTGTGTCAGTTTTCCTGAACTGAAGCTTCTTTGTGCGTCACAATAAGCGTCCGTGTGAAACCCAACAGTGGAACCAATGTTTAACAGCAGAGAAATGAAGGAAACAAAGCTGTGATTCAGGACAACTGGGTTTGAATGATTTTTTTAATGTGTCACAAAGTCTTGGATTATAAAATGTGAATTTCTTTCTTTTTTTTCTTTTTTTCAGTATTGTACTTTTGGAGATCTGCACGCTGAAAAAAATCAAGCCTTGACTTTTAATGTGGTGTGTTCTTTTGTTTGGATTTACCGTACTTTCCGGTCGATAAGCCGCTACTTTTTCCACACACTTTGAACCCACGGCTCTAAAATGATGCAGCTAATTTATGTTTTCTGGGCTAACGATCGATCCAGCTGACGAAGAAGGAAATAGAGCTGCTGCACATAAGCTTGGTATCAATGAAGCGATGGTGAGACGTTGGAGGCAGGGTGGATGTGGCTTATAGTCCAGAAAGTACGGCAGTCACTTCAGTACCACGGTGCACGTCCTCATGCTCTTGTGTTCCACAAAAACAACTTCTCTCATGGCTCTATTTTGCAAAGGCTCAGCGCCTCCTTTTAAAGAACACACCAAACAACCCAGAGAACATTTAGCCCTTTTCAGAGGCAGTGGAAGGTGCCAGGCCTCTCTATCCAACACTGGCACAGCATTAAAGAACAGCAGACGTTGGTCTGGTTATGTAAGACTAACAGTACACTTCCAAAAAACAGACATTTATCTAGTCATCCTGGAGAACCCCAGTCATCAGTTCATTTCATCTGTTTGTGCAGGAAGGTGAATACAGTAGACACACCAGGCAGCTGAGTTCAGATCCCAGGATTCACTTTGGCTGAATAATTTAATAATAATAATAATAATTAAAGCTGCAAGCAGCATTGGGTGGGACCTCGCACCGGGCGTTCCGCCTCCCCCGCGATCCGCCTCCCGTGACCGTCCACACCTCAGCTCCACTCACACCTGTCCGTCCCCATACCAGTTCCCACCCTTTAGTGTCCGTCCTCCTTACATCTGTACAGAACACCAGCGACCCTCTGCTGAAACCACCATCACCTTTAAAATGAGACTTTTATTTTGGAAAACCTACTGTGTGTATGTGCATTTGTTTTGTATGTGAGAGAAAGAATCAGTTTGAAAAATGAATTGAAATTGTATAAATAATTGAGCATTGAAGTGATGATTTACCACATTTAAGGCTTTTATTTTGGAAAAACCCTATTGTGTGAGCATGTGTGTCTGTGAGAAAGAGTACTTTTGAATGAAGAAACATTGTACAAACAGTTGAGCGTTTGGTCATAAAAATGAAAAGAAGTTATGTAATAGAAATTTTGTATTATTGGTATTTGGGGTTTTATTTTGAAAAAATGTACTCCGTGTACTTTTGAATGTGTGCAAAATTTCCAATATCCAAAATACAATGCAGTAAAACCTGTTTTAAAATGGAGAAAGAAGAAAAAAAAAAAAACATTTTGGATTGTCTGGGTTTTGAACCTGGGTCCTCTTGTTTCATAGGCAGCTACATGAACCACTGCACTAAGGACAGACACATACATCTGTGCACCAGGAAGAGTTTTATAGGGACTTTGTCATTGTGAAAAGTGAAACTAAACATAGTCTTCAAAAATCACCATAATTCCATAACCGTAGGTCGTATCTGAAAAATTCTTTCACTTTTGGATTCTGCAGACTTGTGGGAATTGAGTGAGGTATAACTTTTTATTCAAAAGTCTGAAATGAACAAGCAGTAATTGCAGAAACGTAAAGTAACTTTCAAAGGCAGATTGCCAACTTCCTGTTGGAGTTAGCTCATGAGTGTCAGTGTAGGATTTGTCGGCTCAATCAGACCAACATTTTGGCATTTGTTTCATGTTTCTGTGACATTCCTACTGGCCGCTAGGGCAGATTTTGTGTGTTTTTTAGTACATAGGTGGCGCTACAGAGTCCATTTTTGCACCCAAGGGATTAAATTTGATATTGTATGAAAGTGTTCACCAGCCATGACATACATGGCAAATTTGGTGAGTTTTGGAGCATGTTAAGGGGGTCAAATGGCAGTCTAAAGAGGAAAAAGTATGAAAACAAACAAATTGTTATAATTCAATAACCATACATCCTATCTCAAAAATTTTTGCATGTGAGCATTGTGCTGAGTCCCGTGAACGTGTAGATATGTCACAAATGGGGAAAAATTCCAAAGTGAAAAATGAGTTCCAAACATCGCAACTTTGTGGGCTTCTAAAAACAAAACTAAGACAGTTCTGGAAAAAGTACGAGACCACTTTTTTGAGGAGGGTTCACTCTATCTTTTGGTGCTGTTTAGAAGTCAATACGACAAACGGTATCATCGGAGTTAGTTTTTAAAATTTTATTTTGAAAGGCATATTGCGAACTTCCTGTTGGAGATAGGTCATAAGTGTCAGTGGATGATTTGTAGTGCTTTATCCAACAAAAATTTTGGCAGTAGTTTCATGTCTGTAAGACATTCCTACTGGCCACTAGGGCTTTTGCCATTTTTTCAAATAGGTGGCGCTAGAGAGCCCATTTTGGCACCTATGGGGTTAATTTTTTCATGTTATCAAAATTTTCGCCAGGCCTGACATGTGTGCCGAATTTGGTGAGTTTTTGAGCATGTTTAGGGGGTCAAAATCCAGTTCAAAGTGACGGCGGAAAAAAAAAAAATAATAACAATAAGATTAAAGCTGCAAGCAGCATTGGGCGGGACCTCGCACCGGGCGATCCGCCTCCCCTGCGATTCGCCCCCCGCGTGATCCACCTCCCCCACGATCCGCCTCCCGTGACCGTCCACACCTCAGCTCCACTCACACCTGTCCGTCCCCATACCAGTTCCCACCCTTTAGTGTCTGTCCTCCTTACATCTGTACAGAACACCAGTGACCCTCTGCTGAAACCACCATCACCTTTAAATGAGACTTTTATTTTGGAAAACCTACTGTGTGTATGTGCATTTGTTTTGGATGTGAGAGAAAGAATCAGTTTGAAAAATGAATTGAAATTGTATGAATAATTGAGCATTAAAGTGATGATTTACCACATTTAAGGCTTTTATTTTGGAAAAAACCCTATTGTGTGAGCATGTGTGTCTGTGAGAAAGAGTACTTTTGAATGAAGAAACATTGTACAAACAGTTGAGCGTTTGGTCATAAAAATGAAAAGAAGTTATGTAACAGACATTTTGTATTATTCCTAACTGGGGTTTTATTTTGAAAAAATGTACTCTGTGTACTTTTTAATATGTGCAGAATTTCCAGTATCCACAATACAATGCAGTAAAACCTGTTTTAAAATTAAAAAAAAAAAAAAAAAAATTTGGTTTGCCTGAGACTTGAACCCAGGTCCTCTTGTTCCATAGGCAGCTACATGAACCACTGCACTAAGGACAGACACTTTCAAATGTGCACCAGGAAGAGTTTTATAGGGACTTTGTCATTGTGAAAAGTGAAACTAAACATAGTCTTCAAAAAATCACCATAATTCCATAACCGTTGGTTGTATCTGAAAAATTCTTTCAGTTTTGGATTCTGCAGACTTGTGGGAATTGAATGAGGTATAACTTTTTTGTCAAAAGTCTGAAATGAATAAGCAGTAATTGCAGAAACGTAGAGTAACTCTCAAAGGCAGATTGCCAACTTCCTGTTGGAGTTAGCTCATGAGTGTCAGTGTAGGATTTGTCGGCTCAATCAGACCAACATTTTGGCATTTGTTTCATGTTTCTGTGACATTCCTACTGGCCGCTAGGGCCGATTTTGTGTGTTTTTTAGTACACAGGTGGCGCTAGAGAGTACATTTTGGCACCCAAGGGGTTAATTTTGATATTGAATCAAAGTGTTCACCAGCCATGATATACATGGCAAATTTGGTGAGTTTTGGAGCATGTTAAGGGGGTCAAATGGCAGTCTAAAGAGGAAAAAGTATGAAAACAAACAAATTGTTATAATTCAATAACTGTACAACCTATCGCAAAAATTTTTGCATGTAAGTGTTGTGCTGAGTCCCGTGAACACGTAGATATGTCACATGTGGGGAAAAACTCCAAAGTGAAAAATGAGTTCCAAACAAAGCAATTTTGCGGGCTTGTAAAAAAAAAACTAAGACAGTTCCGGAAAAAGTGAGAGATCAGTTTTTTGAAGAGGTTTCACTCTATCTTTTGGCGCTATTTAGAAGTCAATACGACAAACGGTATCATTGGAGTTAGTTTTCAGCATTTTATTTTGAAAGGCATATTGCGAATTTCCTGTTGGAGTTAGGTCATAAGTGTCAGTGCATGATTTGTAGCGCTTTATCCAACAAGAATTTTGGCACTAGTTTCATGTCTGTAAGACATTCCTACTGGCCACTAGGGCTGTTTCCGTTTTTTTCACATAGGTGGCGCTAAAGAGGCCATTTTGGCACCTATGGGGTTAATTTTTTCATTTTATCAAATTTTTCGCCAGGCCTGACATGTGTGCCAAATTTGGTGAGTTTTTGAGCATGTTTAGGGGGTCAAAATCCAGGTCAAAGTGGTGTGTGAATAATAATAATATAAAACCGAACGAATAACAATAGGGCCTTGCTTGCAGGCAAGGCCTCTCACTGTGTGAGAGGGCCTTACCTTTCGGCTCGGTCCCTAATAATAATTCAAAAACATCCTGAGCGCTTTCTGAACTCACACTGAGCTTGAGTTACTCTTTGGATGTTCATACAGACTAGGGCTGTGTATCGACAAGTATCTGGTGATATGATACAAATCACAACACTAGGATCATGATACAATATATCATGATACTGTTAAAAAAAGCTTTTTTTTTTTTTTCTTTTTTTAAAGATTATTACCTGGAAGAATTGAATTACATCAGAATTCTGCACAAATACTTAACACATTTTATTTGATCACAACAGGATCTGATGTTATGTCACAAAATTGTTCTTGTTTTCCTAGTTTCCAAAGAAACTAACATCTACCTCTCTCAGTAAAAACAGTAAAAAGTGCTTTTAGGATGCTTCAAATAACCATTATTTAATTAAACAGGGTTAAATAATAATAAATAAAATATAAACAATACATAAAAATCGGACCAATGGCCCTGTATCTTACCGGCCAAATTCAAAGCTTGGGGAAATGTATCCAGATCCATTTATTCTCCCCCAGTTCTGTGTATTTATTCTGTTACAGAAACAGCCCATGTTTTGCTCATATTCCAATCAGATCTGTAAAAAATTCAAATTCACACTTGATATCATTGATACTGAGTTATTGGATCAATCCACTTCCTATCTGTTCAAATGGGAACATTTGTCAAAGTCGCACCAAATCCAGAATCAGATCCGGATCCAAATAATTTCACTAACTTTTGCTGACATCATCATACAGAAGCTGTAGACCAAGTTTGAAGTCAATCAGAACTGGAATTTAGGAGAAAAAGACGACTGAAAGTTTTGTAACGGACGACAGACGACAATGACAGACGACGATGACGCCGGACGCCACATGACGACAAAAGCTTACGGCCTGGCGGTCGGTAAGCTAAAAACAAAAATGAAAATCCGCCACATCTGCATTTGAATAAATACCTAAAAATATCAATACAGTACTTTTTAATATCGATACAGTATTGTGAAATGAAATATCATGATATATTGCAGAACCGATATTTTCTTACAGCCCTATTAGAGAGTACACAAGTCTATATAGTATCAATAGTATTGATATTTTGATTTGTGAATCGATTCTAGAATGTAAAGATCTGGTATCGGAGACATTGGTATTTCAGTATTGATTGCCACATGACTAATTTAAACTGTTTGGAAAGTACAGATGGACTGGAACATGTCAGGACACACCACTAGTGCACAGTCTGCAGGTTTCTGAGGCATTTGATAAAACAGTGGATCCACATGAGGACACACCAAAACACACAACTGCACAAAACACACACTCACACTGTGCTGTACTGTAAGGATCCCCATCCATTGGTTTGTAAATGAGAAAAGTTTGGTGCCTGACTCTGTGAATGTTCATGTCTAATCAGTCCTGGTTTGTTTCCGTCTGTGTTTCCACGGGCAACGGAGAGCAGGGGCAGATGTTCCCGCTCCCACAGAGAAGGCAGCAATTAGGCAAATGTGACAGTTAACAAATGGAGACTTCACTGCACGTGAGACAATTAATTAATCGCCAAGCTAAATATGGCCTCACACAGCGGCATTTGGTGTGTATATATATATATATATATATATATATATTTCTAATGGTTCATGGCTCAGGACAGGAAGATTTCACTCCACTGCACACACTTTAGATGAGATGAATCGCTGTGTGCTTCTTTTTAAAGTTGGCCCTGAGCTTTAACATCACTGATGGAGGGTATTACTCATATGGAGCTTAAACTCCTTCCGTCTCATCTTTGTCCTACTTGGACTCCCTCCTTCACGGTGCTGAAAACTCTAATTGCCGTACATTCTGTTGGCTACTGGGTCTCATTAAAGCTTCAGTTTGTCATTCACAAAATATTCCTGTGAAAGTGATTTGAGAGGAAACAAGACACCATTTCTTCAGAAACGCGATATCATTCCTCTGTGTAAATATACATGTGTCTTTTCGATGGCGTCGTATCTGTACGCATTAGAAGCTTTCAGTGTGTATGTTCACATCATTATTATCCCCCGTCCAACACCACGCACTGAGGGTGAGGTTTATGGGAACTGGAGACCTTGGTGTAAACTGACATGCGATTGCTAGTTAATGTAAGCCAACGCAGGACAAATGGTGTTGAATAAGATGTGAAAGGTGGAAAATGCATGGGTATAGCACTGTGAATGACATGGTCACAGACAGATCCAAACTAAACGGTTTCCCAGGTCAACAATAGGTAAGAACAGATTTTAAAACATAGGTCAAAACAATAGAATGGAATAAAAACTACAATAAAAACCACTAAAATAAATAGAAAAACCTCTGAATCTTTACAATATTGCACAATATGCATTAGCAGCGGCAGTTTAAAGCAGGCCTGTTCAGCTGTATTTTCCTATGTTCCAGACTGTGGGAATGCTCTGGACCGCTGTAGGATTACTCTAATGTTGGATGGACAATTGACACATAGCGCCATCACATTTCAGTATTTCTATGTAACTGTTTACTTGTGTTAAATTGTAACAGAACACATACCATCACAGTAACTTCTGACTTTTTATGCATGTAAGAAATATAAACAGAACATTTAAAACCGTTTATGACCATCAATATCACCTTGTTCTCTGACCAAGACAAATCATATTTTGTTGCATTTTCTATTTTTCATTTTCTGTTTTCATTTTGAAGCTGGTCGCTCTGGCCTTCTGTAAACAGTGGCAGTGCTGCAAAACGACACAAACTGTTGCAAAATACCGGAAGGTTTTGGAAAATGGCATGAAGTGTCAAAAAAAATGGCGTACAGTGTTGTAAACAGTCATATGTACAGTTTGTCAGCTGTTCAACTATTCATTTCCTGTTTGTGGGTAGATGGGCTGGTTGTGGCCCACGGACCGCCTGTTGAACAGAACCCCAGGCTTCAGATGTTGGAGTACGAACAGCTGCAACATGAGTGCGATACAGTGTAAGTGACGAAACTCTGTGCACAGAAATTCTAGCGGTACTGCAAGATTTGGCCAATCAAAGGTGTGTTAGAGAAATGGAGGTGTAAAACATGTGATTAACAACTTCATATTCCTCTCTTTTTTACTCTTCTCCATGGTTTCTCACTGAAGCAACATGGCAGCTCCCCTAACTGATATTCTGGTTTCATTTATCCCTGGTTGAATGAATTGTGAATGAATGAATGGTTGAATTTGTCTTTCATCTGAACTGTTGCATGGTTGCATTCATTGTCCAATGTTTGATCAGCTAGCTGGCTAGCTATTTTGTTTGGATGGTTTATAAAAGTAAGTATTTTCGTAATTTAACAGGGTTTTTTTTTTTAACTAAAATACAGAAAAATTTGGAGTTGTCATGAATTATAGGTTATTCTGTTCTTATTTTACTGCAGATCAAATCGGGCTGAATGTGGAACTGAACTAAAATGAGTTTGAGACTCCTGGTTTACATGCTGCTCTGCTTTGGAGGTCATGGAGATTTGAGAACTTTGAAACACTGCTCTGTGCTTGACCTAGTTTTATTACAATTTCCCATTCTGTGCAGTTTCAGGTAGGTGAAATTTATCTTGGCTGCGTTTCACAAGTAGGGCAGAGAATGGAAATCTGCGAACACTTGTAGGGAGACGTTGTAGGGCCACTGATGAATAAATAACAAGCCTCGGTGGATAAATTTAGATGGAAAAAACTACTTCAAACAGCAACAAACTGTCATTGTCTGCAAGTTATTATGAAAAACTACCCATAGCATCATTACCTCAGAGTATTCATCGAACATAAAACTGAGGCGGAACATTTTGCTGCCCCATTGCATTTCACAGACTCTTCTTCAGAACCAGAGCCACCCAGAGATAGCAGTGAAGAATATGTGGTGTCCGTGGGTCTGGCGGACAGCCCACCTCCAGGTCCGGAGCTTTAACCTTCACAGACGTCTGTTGCTGATGCAGTTTGTGATTGGCTGAGCTAAGGTTGCTGGGGAAATCTGCCAGACAAAGTAGCGCGGGTAGATTTCAGTTGTTCCTTGAGTGTTCCCCTGGAAAAAGTCGATATTGTTTGGGTAAAAAGGATAGTTGGAAAAGGTTAGGATCCTCTGTGTGTTTTGAAAGCTGCTCGTAAGAAATTCATGACTTCTATAAATGAGAAACACTAAGAAAAATGTTATTTTAGGAACAAGGTTTACAGAAGAGCAGCCGGGGGAAACTGTTTAGGTGGAGTGAGGTACTATTTACAGCACAGGTGTCAAACATGCGGCCCAGGGGCCAAATCTGGCCCACCAAAGGGTCCAGTCCGGCCCTGGGGTGAATGTGTGAAATGCAAAAATTACACTGAAGATATGAACAGTCTTTTTAGTTCAGGTTCCACATTCAGACCAATTCAATCCCCTAATAACCTATAAATACTCACAACTCCAAATGTTTCTCTTTGTAAATGTAAATGTTTTCATGTATTCAGATTAAAAGTTCACAAAAAATCTGAATAACCTGAACAAATACGAACAACCTGAAATGTCTTAAGAGAAATGCAATTTTAATAATATTCTGTCTGTTATTAAATGTTTTGTGTGTTTGTAGATCCACTGTGATCTGTACGTTATAATGTACATGTGGAAATGAGAAACTACAGATTAATAGTGTTAAAATTACACTTTTTTTCAGTTTGTTCATGTTATTCACATTGTTTGAAAGGATAGTTTGTAGATGTAAACCTTTTCATAATATATTTTGCTTTGTCACTGTTAAACATAGAGAAAAGTTTGGAGTTGACATTATTTCTATATTATTCTGTTCTTATTTGACTGCTTGGGTCCACTGCAGATCAGATTTAGCTGAATGTGGAACTGAACTAACAGGAGTTTGACAGCCCTGACTTACAGGTACTATTGACATGGATTTATTTTGAAGAGCAACTTCCTGTCTTAACATCAGAAGGAGAAAAAACAGTTAAAAACGGCAAAGACAGTTGAACACAGAGTCAGTTCATTGTGTTTGTATTAGCTGCACTTCTGAAGAGGCAGAAGGTACGTTTGTGTTAAATGTGCAGATGTTACTGAATATTTTGTGTCTCCCAGTGGTTTATTAATCAGTCATTTACACTAGCGAGCTAAGCTAATGTGTATTGTTAAGTTTCAGAAAGCGAATCCTCAGTTTATTTTGCTGATGTGAAATGTTAGTGCTTTGTAATTACACAAGGTTTTTTGTGTGTGCTTTAGCTTTTATGGTTGATTTAAGGATTTAGTGTCATTAAATCTAAAAAAAAAAATCACCAGTAAAGTGTCATCCTTCATTCGGGGGTATGCTACATTGTCCTTTATATTTTATGTTTTTTCAGTTAAAATCCTGAAATTTCCCATATTTACTTCACTGATCATGTAGATGTTCATAAAAGCTCAGAGTAAATTCAATAGTTATTATATCAAAATAATGAAAACTGAAGAAAGAAGTGACTTTTTCAGCTAAACAGCATTAACTGAACATAAACCCAGCGTGTCCATCCACTGTCACTGATCCAACTCCATGGCTTTTCCTGTTGAATCCATGTTGTAGAAGACGATTCAATTAAATTCATGATTAATGATTAAATAATTTTTTCTCTATATTAAGATTTCTTAAGTGATTTATCACCATTTATTATAATATTAGTTTCTGTATTTTGCGTTTTCTTTTTCCAGTGAAAATCATGTATTTTCCTATATTAAATTTGCTGATCATGTAGATGTTCATAAAAGTTCAGATTAAAGTTAAGGGTTATATCAGAAAAAGAGAAAACTAAAGAGTCAATGCCAACAACAACAAAAAAAAAACAATTCAATAATTCGAGTAGTGGAAAAAATTAACATCCACATTCTTTATATATATATTGGTATTTATATCCAACTCCATGGGTTTGACTGGTAAATCAGTGTTGTAGAAGATGATGGTGTTTCCATGGTAACTACGGAGCCTCTGAACGTCCAATGGGTCATATCCGATGACCATGAAAAGATGTAGAACTGCATATATACACATATAATATATAATTTGTTGTTTATTTATCCTTTTAAATAAATGTTAACTCTGTTTCTGAACCGTGCGTTGTCTTTCTTTAGTTGCGGTGAGAGCCAGTCGTAACAAAACTGGGGGCTCGTCCGGGATCCCAGACGCATGATTTCTATCTCTTCTGTGACGCATTCAGTTGTTCTTTCCCCTTTCCATGTAACTGAAGCCTGTGAACACCAACAGCACCAACACACACCACTAACAGTTGTTTTTCCTTATACTCCAGGTGTCAATACAAGTTTGTCCAAATGTTGCTTCATTGAATTGCATTGTGTAATTAATTCCGTGTCCCGCTGTCCTCTGCGGTTCAACATTCTTCTTTTTAATTGCCATCCAAAGTCAGCCTGTCTGCTGCTTTGCTGGGTCTGCACATGCCTGGTGAGACCGGCTGCCTGGTTACAGTAGCTTTAGAGACGACCTTAGTGTCTGCATTACTCATCATGTTCTACTCTCAAGCACTCGGTATTCGCTTCAGAGGAAACAAGCTCACAACAGCTTGTCTGAAACCAGCTCATTTTAACCCGTCAAAATCCAAACGGCCACAACGACTAAACCTATCTACTGATCCAAAGTGTTTAACCCATTAAGACCCAGTGCTACTTTTGTGGCAGTTCCAGTGATTTAAAACTGCTTATTATAATATTATCCTCTGTATTTTGTGTTTTTTTCAGTGAACATCAGGTATTTTCCATTATTTTATTTATTGATCATGTGGATGTTCATAAAAGCTCAGATGAAAGTTGATGGTTATAATACCTAAAAAACTGAAAATTGAAGAAAAAGGGACTTTTTCCACAAATACATCATTAACTGAACCCAAACCAAGGCTCTCCATCCATTCCATCCATTACACGTCCAACAGTTGAACATTCAC
>NC_043968.1:4291727-4491727 GCF_902148855.1 Sphaeramia orbicularis
TTAGTACTTGGTGTATTGGTACCTGGTTCATTAGTACTTGGTGTATTAGTACTTGGTGTATTGGTACCTGGTTCATTAGTACTTGGTGTATTAGTACTTGGTGTATTGGTACCTGGTTCATTAGTACTTGGTGTATTAGTACTTGGTGTATTAGTACTTGTTGTATTGGTACTTGGTGTATTAGTACCTGGTTCATTAGTACTTGGTGTATTAGTACTTGGTGTATTAGTACTTGGTGTATTAGTACTTGGTGTATTGGTACTTGGTGTATTAGTACCTGGTTCATTAGTACTTGTTGTATTGGTACTTGGTGTATTAGTACTTGTTGTGTTGGTACTTGGTGTATTAGTACCTGGTTCATTAGTACTTGTTGTATTGGTAGTTGGTGTATTAGTACTTGTTGTATTGGTAGTTGGTGTATTAGTACTTGTTGTATTGGTAGTTGGTGTATTAGTACTTGTTGTATTGGTAGTTGGTGTATTAGTACTTGTTGTATTGGTAGTTGGTGTATTAGTACTTGGGTCACACACTGTCCCCAGGTGGAGCGTGTACATCAGGGGTGTCCTCCTCAGATCCTGCAGGGCCGGTATCTGCATGTTTTGGATGTATCCCTCCTCCAACACACCTGATTCAAATGATAAGCCTATCATCCAGCTGTGCAGAAGCCTGATAACGACCGTCAGGTGTGCTGGAGGAGGGAAACAACTCCAACATGCAGGATACCGGCCCTGGAGGATCTGAGTTTGAGACCCCTGGTGCACATGCAGCTGGCCTGTTTGTCATTGTGCTCTTCTTTCTGTCTTTCTGTCTTTCTTTCTTTCTTTCTTTCTTTCTTTCGTTCGTCTTTCTCTCAGTTACCTGCTGCTGGCAGCACTTCCTGTTTGCAGACCAAAGTCTGGGCTGAGGGCGGAGCAGGCTTTTATCCTGAAGCCCCGCCCATGGACCAGACCAACAGCGTGTACATCAGAGGGGGGGTTAGGGGGTGTGTGTGTTAGTTTGTGTGCATGTCCCTGCCCCTGTGTGTGACCTGTGCTCAGATCTGGTCGTCGTGTACGTACTGCCCCAGAGTCAGGCTGGCAGGTCTGTTCGTTGAGTTCATGGCTAGTTTTGTTTGTGTTTGTCTTCAGTAGAATTATATTTTGTTGACCTCTTTTAAGGGCCCAGTAACTCAGATTTAAGCCATCTGTTTTGTAAAGATATTTTTCTGGTAAATAAATCCATGAGTTTTTCCAGAGTTGTAAAACTACATGATGGAGCGGTGAGTGGATGAACTCAGTCCTGCCATCCACACTGACCCAGAAGCAGACAGAAGAAGGCCTCCATTCTGCAGGTTTTCAGCCTGGGTCTTGGCTGAAATGGGTTTCCAAAAGCAAAACCTTTTTCCCAGTTTATTCAATGGATTTTTCTTCCTGAAATATTTCTGTACTGACTGGTCTTTTGTCCTGGTTGTTTATAATATTCAGTCAATAAAGGAAATTTTGGAAGGGGCAGCGGACAGAGAGATGCATTCAAGTTTAGTGTTACAAAGAGAAAAAGGACCAGAGTGGAAATGTGGGAGCAGGAATTCATTCAAGTCACAGAACAAGAGCAGGGGCCAAAACCTCCAACAGGTTCCATCTGTTTCTCCTGTCGCCCACCCCCTTCTGTCCGCCTGACGCTCCTTCCCTGTCCGACTTCATCTTTTGTGTTTATGATGTGACAAAAGCTTTAGACACAACTGTTGAACTCCAAAGAAAAACAGTCAATTACACCAGCAGACACAAACATGAACTCAGTCGGTTCCTTTCACAATGACCCATTATGGCAGGGCTGTCAAACATGCGTCCCAGGGCCCAAATGCGTCCCCCCAAAGGTTCCAATCCGACCCCTGGGATGAATTTACTAAGTGTATAAATTCCACAGTCCAGGCTGCGAAATTTTAATTTAGAGTTCAGTTTAATTCAGTTATTTTAGTTCACGTTCCACATACAGACCGATGTGATCTCCAGTCAAATAACAGCATAAAAACCTACAAAAAAGAATGACTCCATACTTTCTTCTCAGTTTGATGTGAAAATAGTAATATTACGCTATGCCTGTAAATAATGACAACTTCAAATTTTTTGTCTGTTTTAGTGCAAAAAATAGCATTAAATTCTGAAAATCTTTCCATTTCCAATCTCTCCTGTACCAATAAAATGTGACTAACCTGAACAAATGTGTCCAACCTGAAATGTCTGTATTAAATTCAGTCCAGTTTGAACTCTTTTCTTCCTGTTCCTCAGTGTTTAGTGTCTTTGGAGATCTGATCCAGAATGCACATGGACTAATGAGAAGTGGAGGAAGAAGACTGAGAAAATTACACTGATTTTACTGAAGAAATGTCCGTTTTTTTCAGGTTATTCACATCTTTTTTGTTTGGATAGTTTATAAAATGAAGTATTTTCATAATGTAATGGGTTTTTCTACACTAAAACACAGACAAATATTTGGAGTTGTCATTATTTATAGGTTATTATGCTTTTATGCTTTTTTGGTGTAAAAAAGTTAAATTACATGAAAATGTTTCCATTACCAAACTATACTTTTACCCAAAATTGAATAACCTGAACAAATATGAACAAATGGAAATGTCTGAAGAAAAGTAAATGCAATTGTACCAATATTCTGCCTGTTACTAAATGTTTTGTGTGATTGTAACACGTGTAAATGATAAACTGATAAACTGAGGCAGAATATTGTTAAAATTACACTTGTTTTTCTTAAGACAATTCAGCTTGTTCATGTTATTCAGATTTTTAAGGAAACTTTACGGATGTAAACCTGATCTTTATGTAACTTTTCACTGTTCTTCTTTTCCTGGTTGGGTCCACTGCAGATCAGATCAGGCTGAATGTGGAACCTGAGAGAACAGGAGTTTGAGAACCCTGACTTCTGGCTCTTTATGACGTATTTTTGGATTAAGCTATCAGAGCACTGGTTGATTGTTCATGTGCATCATAACGTTGTGATGTAACCTTTTCCCTTGGACAGAATAGATGAGTTTAAGCTTCTGCATCCTTCACTGCCTCATGTGACTTTTGGAGACTGCTGCCGTCAGCTTTAAACGCTGCCATGTTATCAGTGGCTCAGGTTGAGCTTGGTTTGGTACGAGTCCAAACAGCCCACAGGTCCAGATGAGGACCAGATGAGGACCAGATGTGATCCAGGCAGGGCTTCTGTGCTGATTTCCACCGTTCTTTTCTTTCTTTGGATCTGCTAGTAAGCATGTTTGAACACGTATGTGCTTTCTAAAGCGTTACACTGCTCTGAAAAATAGTGGTTTTTCACATGTTTTCTATCAAACCGCCTGTGGTCCAGTTAGGATCCTTTTCCCTCGTCTACTTAGTGTTTGCTCCACTGGCATGTTGAATTTATCTGAAGGGAAACCGGCAGCGCTCCTGCTCCACCAGCAGTACAGCAATTAATTATTGGACTTCAGTTTATTTAACCCTTTAACCCAGTGGTTTTCAACCTTGGGGTCAGGATCCAAAGTGGGGTCACCTGGAATTCAAACGGGGTCACCTGAAATTTCTAGTAATTGATCAAATAAAAAACTTACTGTAATGTATGGTGAGTTGACAGAGACAATCACAACCCATGAAAGACATGATAAACTGTGAGTCTGAAACTGCACATATCCTGGACATAACTGGACATAACTGGACATAACTGGACATAACTGGACATAACTGGACATATCCTGACCAAGGAAAATCCACTTCTCCCTTTGTGCAGTAATCTACACCTGGATTTACTGCCTCTGTCCACAATAATAGACATTATACAGACTAAATGTCCTCTGAAATTAATGTTTATTTGCAACATAGTTTAGCAAACTATTACATGATCAAAAACTAATTCATTTTAGAAAAAAAAAAGTCTGTGTTTTGAATGTCTGGGGTCGCCAGAAATTTGTGATGTTAAAATGGGGCCACGAACCAAAAAAGGCTGGAAACCACGGCTTTAACCCCTGACGTGTCTGTGCTGAGCGTTCTGAATGTATGATTTATGTTAAAGATTCATAAAAATTCAACCGTTTGCTCAATAAGAAAAAATGTAAAACATGCTGATAGAAAATAGAGAGTAAAACTAAAAAGAACCCCAAAACAAAAACTACTGAGCCAAATTCAACCATTTGCTAAATAGGAAAAATTTCAAACTGCTCTTCCGTTTCAGTGACTGGTTCTGCAGCGTTTTCATTTGCAGATGTTTTCTTGGTTTGCATCATTTTTTTATTTGCAGAGCATCTGATGATTATGCATTTGTTTTTGTTTCTTGCAGCGCAGTTTTTCATTTGCACCACGTTCCTCTTTTTGTACCTCGTCTAGACTTGTGCTCGAGTTTGTGAATTTGCATAGTTTCTGTACTCGCAGCTGTTTTCTCTGACTGAGACGCACTGGGCCGGTGCACAGTGTTTGGTCCTTGTCAGCCACCGTAAGTTGCTGACTTGAAAGACAACAATTTTCCGAAGTCCCTCTGAGTCCATATGTTTGCATTCATCACAGCGTCATGATGACGTATCACATATTCAACAGTGGTTTCCAGTATCGCTCCTTTAAAGCACCAAGATTTGACCAGATTCCATGAATGTTTTTAACATATTATGTACAGTAAATGGTGAGACATTAAAATTCTTTGCTATTTAGCGTTGAGAAACATTCATTTTGAAGTGATTGATATTTCTGTTTTGAATGTTGTCACCGAGTATTGAGTTTAACCCACCCTTTGTGCTTGTCCCAGATTTTTGCACATGTATTTGAGGCATCAAAATATAAATCAAACCAATTTAAAAAAAAAAAAAAGATTGGACCAATGTGCCTGTATCTTCTTCTTCTATTTTTAATGGCAGTTGGCAACCAGCTTGAAGGTGCATTACCGCCACCTACTGGACTGGAGTGTGAGCAGTAGATTGGCAGACAAATCAAAGTAAAATTAGAAAACAATTAAAACCCTAAATCCTGTCTAACAGTCCTGTTTCCTTTAAAGGGCTCACATTTGTCTAAACCCACTTTTCTTAGTCTGTGCTTCATTTCTTTGTGTGTTTGGACCCTAATAGTTCAGACTGTTTGAATTTGAACCCTCCAGCTGCTGCTAAACTATCTTTAGATTCATTTTAGCAAAAATCTAGTGGATTTCTACAACCTGTTTGAATTCCAGCTTCATTTGTTTTGTCTAGAACTGTTTCCGTCATGACATTTGCTCATATCAGGTCCAGACTTCAGACGAACATTTCTCAGAGTTCGACATAATTGTTTGTCAGCAGCAGCAGTTGTAGTCCAGACTGAGAATCTGTCCAAACTTGGAGCCCATTCCCTAAAATGTTCAGTTGTTGGTTGAATGGGACAGAAAGCAATGTCAATAACCTGGAGGGGGCGGGGCCTGAAGTGTCTCCTGTGCATTTAAAGGGCCAGCGCTCCAAACCCCCTTTGTGGTGTCATTAGTCAGAAGTAGTGTTGCACACGGACCTGTGGAGTTGAATGAATGAAGACTTCAGAGCCAAGCAGAGCATTTACAGTTTATATAGGCCACAGGGACATGAGGGAAAAGGAAGAATTCCATTTGAAATGAAATAAGTATCATATATAGTTGGGTTTTTTTTTTTCTTTTTACAAAACTTTACTAGAAATTAAAATATACAAAATAAACAGCATTAAAATAGCAGTCTGAAGGCCTTTATATCAACATGCACTGGACACACACAGCACAAACACACTCCGCTCCTGTTGTAGTCACCGACTGTGCGGTCAGTCTGTGATTTTTGGAAAAGGGACGGCTACGAGGTCTGCAGTGATGCAGTCGCTGTACCGGTCGGTTGTGGTAAAGAAGGAGCTGAGCCGAGAGGCGAAGCTCTCGATTTACCGGTCAATCTACGTTCCTACCCTCACCTATGGTCATGAGCTTTGGGTCATGACCGAAAGGACAAGATCCTGGATACAAGCGGTCGAAATGAGTTTCCTCCGTTGGGTGGCTGGGCGCACCCTTAGGGATAGGGTGAGGAGCTCAGTCACCAGGGAGGAGCTCGGAGTAGAGCCGCTGCTCCTCCGCGTCGAGAGGGGCCAGCTGAGGTGGCTCGGGCATCTGTTTCGGATGCCTCCTGGACGCCTCCCTGGGGAGGTGTTCCGGGCATGTCCCACCGGGAGGAGACCTCGGGGAAGACCCAGGACACGTTGGAGAGACTATGTCTCTCGGCTGGCCTGGGAACGCCTCGGGATCCCCCCGGAAGAGCTGGAGGAGGAGTCTGGGGAGAGGGAAGTCTGGGCATCCCTGCTTAGACTGTTACCCCCGTGACCCGGCCCCGGATAAGCGGAAGAGAATGGATGGATGGATGGATGGGACGGCTACGACCGGCCACAGCTACTGCAAATGAGACACTAAATAACTCAGCAGGCTTATAATGGGACTATCATGGAAACGGTGGAGAATTAACATGATGCTGCAGACTAGTCCAGAAGTTATAAATTCCTACACCAGATTAGAGGGTATAATCAACACCAAATTGCTAATAAATTACCAGCCAAATGGAATAATATTAACTGAAAGTTCTTTGCTGCATGATAAATTGTGACCTTCAGACAGTTACTCATTTCCATTTTTATGGCACTGCCGCGAAAAGATGAATTAACAACAAGAAAGTCACGGCTCCTAAATTTAATGCACAATACGAACTGCATTTCAGCCTGGGCAGGTGAAAATGAGAGGGCACGCACGAACGACACAAAGAGAAATAATCCATTCAACATTCTTCAAAGCCAGATTTTAGATCCTGTTTTTGCTGACACCTTTCCTCCCTAATGGTACCAGATGTATCAGCACATTTATGATGGTGCAGCTGCAGTCGTACCATTCAGCACATTACTACGGCCTCTCAGGAGAGCCTCCTGTGTCCCCATCACACACCTGTGTGTGCAGGTGTGTAGCAGCGTGTCTGCCGACTGAGCGTCCCCCTTTAACCCTGTTTCCTGTTCCTGCCTGTAGGACCAACCAAATACAGGCTAGTGTGCAATACAGGCCGAGGTGGCATGGACTCCACTGCCACAGTTTTGAAGTTCAGAAATTCAAGCAGTTAGTTTTTCTGAAAGGTGGAGAATTTTTATATTTACCCAAGAATAACTGAGCTATTGCACATCCTGTAGTGACATCATCTACACCAGGGCCGTCAAACATGCGTCCTGGGGCCAAATGTGTCCCCCCAAAGGTTCCAGTCCCACCCCTGGGATGAATTTACACAGTGTATAAACTCCACAGTCCAGGCTGTGGAACTCATGTTAGTGTGGGTTCCACATCCAGACCAATCTGATCTACAGTCCAATAAGAACAGCAGGAGAACCCACACAGAAGAAGGACTGCAGATTTACTACTGGGTTGGATGGAAAAATAATGACATTATGTCTGTAAATAATGACAACTGCAAATGTTTGTCTTTGTTTTAGTGCAAAAAATCACATTAAATTGTGAAACTCTTTCCATTTCCAAACTCTCCTGTACCAATAAAATGTGACTAACCTGAACAAATGTGTCCAACCTGAAATGTCTGTATTAAATTCAGTCCAGTTTGAACTCTTTTCTTCCTGTTCCTCAGTGTTTAGTGTCTTTGGAGATCTGATCCAGAATGCACATGGACTAATGAGAAGTGGAGGAAGAAGACTGAGAAAATTACACTGATTTTACTGAAGAAATGTCCGTTTTATTCAGGTTATTCACATCTTTTTTGATTGAATAGTTTGTAAAAGTAAGTATTTTCATAATTTAATGGTTTTTTGCAGTAAAACACAGACATAAATGTGCAGTTGTCATTCTTTCTGGGTTCTTCTGTTCTTCTTTTCCTGGTTGGTCCACTGCAGATCAGATCAGACTGAATGTGGAACCTGAAAGAACAGGAGTCTGAGAACCCTGCTGACAATTTGTTTTTCTTTTCTTGTTCTTTTTGTTTCTGTTTTTTGGGTTTATTTATTTATTCCTTTTTTCTGTTGTTGTTGTTGTTGTCGGTGTTATTATTGTTATTGTAATTGTTTTGTGTTGTGTGCTGTTGTTAATTTTTGGTTTTTGTGTTGAGTGTACGTGCATCCTGTTTGTTGAGTGAGTTGTGGGAGGCTGTGCTGCTTTGTTTTTATGTTGTTAATGACCCCAGGAAGAGGAGCTGCTGTGGTGTGTAGCAGCTAATGGGGATCCAATGAACTAATGAATGAACTAATAACCCATAAACACCCACTGGTGATCAACATCCTCTACTGATATAACATGTTTCATATCTTCTGATCCACTAATCCTATCAATCCATGTCAATAACTGGTGTCAAATACAGTTCTTCATCTTTTCATGGTCATCAGATATGACCCATTTGGATGTTCAGAGGCTCCGTAGTTACCATGGAAACCCCATCATCTTCTACAACATTGATTCCCCAGTCAAACCCATGGAGTTGGATCAGTGACAGTGGATGGACACACTGGGGTTATGTTCAGGGAATGAGAGATTTTGCTAAAAAAGTCACTTTTTCTTACTTCTTTACTGTTTGCGACAGCTCTGGCCCCTCCACTGCTGAAAAGCTTTTCCCAGACTTCAGTTGTCGTTTTAACTCCTGATGGCCATGGAGTGAGTGTGTCGGGTCATTAGTTTGTTTGAACTTTTCAGTTTTTTCTACGGCCTCTCAGCAGATATGAGGTGTGCTACACCGACTACTCTATATAAGGATGGTAATGGGGTCGGTTTCAGGGTGCCAGTAAAAAAAAAGAAAAAAAAAGTAAATTAATTTCCAATTGAACTTCGGGGCCGGGGGCCGGGGGCCGGGGGCCGGGGCCAGACCGTAGACAGCATCGTAGCCCAAGCCGGGGACGGAGTAGAGCCTCAGCTGGCGAACTGTTGCTGTGCAGCGGTCATGAACACCTGAGGACAAGCATTGTGTGTGCCAGTACTCTGGAGGCGTGGCTTCAGAGGGACGTCTGAAGAAAGGGGGTTGGACTTTTGAAGTTTTTTGAGTATTTTCAAAATGTAGCTGCTGGAACCGTTTTTCTAAGATCTCAGACCCCACCTTTACTTCATAAATCCATCCTCATGAACATTTCTTAACAAGATGGTTTCATTACAGTTGTGACCTTTGCCTTAAGGTCAGATTCCAGCCTTTTTCTTCAGTGGTCCTTATGTAACCTCAGAGCAGTGGTGCAGAAGTCATTAATGTAACATCTCTGGTTTCAGAGGTTTATTTTAACCCATAACGGCCCAGTTTTTTCTCTCTATGTAACCTTTCTTAAGTCATTCATCACCATTTATTATAATATTATCCTCTCTATTTGACACGTTTCACTGTAAATCATGTATTTTTCTATATTTAATTTCCTATATTTAATTTAGATGTTCATGAAAACTCAAAGTAAATTCAAAGGTTATTATATCAAAACAGATAAAACTGAAAAAAAGTGACTTTTACGGCAAAATGTATCAGTAACAAAACATAAACCAAGTGTGTCCATCTACTGTCATTGATCAAACTCCATGGGTTTTTCCATGGTGTTTCCATGGTAACTATAGAGCCTCTGAGTGTCCAAATGGGTCATATCTGCTGACCATGAAAAGATGAAGAACTGTATTTGACACCAATTATTGACATGTATTGATAGGATTAATGGATCATAATATATTACATTTTTTATATCAGTGCTGTTGGTCACCAGTGGATGTTTGGGTCTCTATGGGTTAAAATACAGTATGTACACTAGGGCTGTGTGTCAGCAAGAAACTGACGATACGATACAAATCACAATACTAGGATCAGAATACAATATATCACGATATATCATGATTCTGTTAAAAAGGCCATTTTTGTTTGTTTCTTTTCTTAAATGATTATTTCCTTGAAGAACTGAATTCCATCATAAATCTGCCCAAATCCTAAACACATTTGTATTTGATCCAACAGGATCTAATGTTCTATCAGCAAATGTTCCAACTGTGTTCAAACTGAAATTCTGTTTTCCAGACATTCCAGTTTCAGATCCTGTTCAAATGTTCAGATTCTATTAGTTCACAACTAACATCAGAACAGGATTTGAGTTCAATCCCAACAAAGGAACCAACATTATTGAATAAAAGAGTGTGAAATAAGAAGAAATAAAGAAAATATAAACAATAAAGAAAAACAAAACAACAAAAATGAACCTCCACAATATCTGTGTTTAAAGAAATACCTAAAAATATCCATACAGTACTTTTTAATATCGATACAGTATTATGGAATGAAATATTGCGATATATTGCAGAACTGATATTTTCGAACAGCCCTAATGTACAGTAGATTAGAACACTTCTGACAACATGACGTCTTTTCTGTGTCTTATGAGACGTGACAGTGCCTTATAATGTAACATGTGAAATGACACCAGTGAAAGTGATGCGTTGACTTTAATGGGCGTACAGTATATGTAGAAGCACTGTTAAAGTGCCTGATCAGAACTGTAGTGTCCTGGAGCTTTTCAGGCTAAATTAATTAAATGTGACAGGGTGATGGAGTGTTTCATTTCCAGAGTAGCAATTACCTCTTTACACAACCATCTGCTCGTGTTCAAAAACCTGGATTTAACATGTTGTTCTGTCTCGGTGTCATGCAACATTCAGGGTAGTTTTCAAGTTGAAGAATATTTTTTCCCAGCGAGTCTGATCAATTTGACTGTACAGTATGAGTGGAGAGAAAAGACAGCCTGACCTTCAGTACTGAAGCAGCTCCAGCCCAGTAAACACAGGATCCAGACGAGCCAGACTGGCAACACACACTCTGACACACACACAGAGGCCGACTCTGAAAAGGACACCGCAAAGACAGTCTGGAGTCTGCCCCCAGTGGTGTCCCTGGGTGAACAAAGACAGTCTGGAGTCTGCCCCCAGTGGTGTCCCTGGGTGAACAAAGACAGTCTGGAGTCTGCCCCCAGTGGTGTCCCTGGGTGAACAAAGACAGTCTGGAGTCTGCCCCCAGTGGTGTCCCTGGGTGAACAAAGACAGTCTGGAGTCTGCCCCCAGTGGTGTCCCTGGGTGAACAAAGACAGTCTGGAGTCTGCCCCCAGTGGTGTCCCTGGGTGAACAAAGACAGTCTGGAGTCTGCCCCCAGTGGTGTCCCTGGGTGAACAAAGACAGTCTGGAGTCTGCCCCCAGTGGTGTCCCTGGGTGAACAAAGACAGTCTGGAGTCTGCCCCCAGTGGTGTCCCTGGGTGAACAAAGACAGTCTGGAGTCTGCCCCCAGTGGTGTCCCTGGGTAAGCATTTCCAGCAGGATGCAACTAATCAGCTGGAGGCAGATCAATGCATTCAAATGAGACCCATGAAGAAGAGACAAGAGGGATGTGTGGACTGGAGACATCTGACAAGGAAACAGATGAACTGTACACAACAGTCCACAACAGTCCACAACAGTCCACAACTGTACACAACTGTACACAACTGTACACAACAGTCCAGAACAGTACAGAGGCATCATCTGAGAGCAGACACAGTAGTATTCAGTCAGTTTGTGTGTGTGTGTGTGTGTGTGTGTGTCTTTCTGTCTGTCTGTCTGTCTCCACCCCAGGTCATTACACATCCATCATTATATTATATTATATTATATTATATTATATTATATTATATTATATTATATTATATTATTTATATTATTTATATTATATTATATTACATTATATTATATTATATTACATTATATTATATTATTTATATTATATTATATTATATTATATTATATTACATTATATTATATTATATTATATTACATTATATTATATTATATTATATTATATTATATTATATTATATTATATTATATTACATTATATTATATTATATTACATTACATTATATTATATTATATTATATTACATTATATTACATTATATTGCATTATATTATATTATATTATATTATATTATACTAATATTTTATCCATTTATCTTTTTTGATATTTAAAAAAATGGTACGAAGGGCAGTTTTTGAAGGAGACAGTTGTTAAGATCTAATAAGTAATAAGTAAATAATTTATTTTGGACTCTACATTAAGTTACCATTAATTTGGTTGGTTGTGTTTTCTGTTTTTCTGGTTAGTTTCACTTTCTTGTGTTTGTGCTGCTTGTTTGTTTGTATGCATTGTGGTTGTTGTTGTTGGTTTTCCTCTGTTGCATGCTGGGTAACTGTGTTCAGTAGGACAGGCGTGAATGCCAGCCTTCTGCTTCTGCCTGGGTCTGGTCACTCACTAACCTGTGGGGAATGTTTGGAGTGTGGACACAGGTTGGGTCATGTGAGGACTGAAGAAACGATTTCATCATCATGTTTCTCATGCTGGGCTAAAACACAGTCATGTCCCGTCAGAGAGCAAATTTTAATTGATCGCCACTCCAACATTTATTTCAATATAAAGTAGTTCCTTGTTTTGGATAATCCCTTTTGGTCCGCCTAAAGCAAAAATGAAATTAAAAGTAAAAATCGGACCAGTGTCCCTGTTTCTTAGCGGCCAAATTCAAAGCTTTGGGAAATGTATCCAGATCCATTTCTTCTCCCCCAGTTCTGTGTATTTATTCTATTACAGAAATAGTCCATGTTTTGCTCATATTCCAATCAGATCTGTAAAAAATTCAAATTCACACTTGATATCATTGATACTGATTTATTGGATCAATCCACTTCCTATCTGTTAGAATGGGAACATTTTTCAAAGTCGCACCAAATCCAGAATCAGATCCAGATCCAAATAATTTCAATCCCTTGTGTTGACATCATCATAAAGCAGCTGTAGACCAAGTTTGAAGTCAGTATAATTGTAGTTTCAGAGAAGAAGACGATTGAAAGTTTTGTAACAGACGACAGACGACGACAGACGACACATGATGACAATAGCTTACGGTCTGTCGGCCAGAAAGCTACAAACGTGGGTCATTAAACAACACTAATCTGTTAAATGTCTGTAAAATGTCCCATCAGACAGATTTCAAATACTGTGTTTTGACCCTGCTACAAAGCCCAGACCTGGGTAACTATGTTTGATTCTGTCATGCACCATCGATCGAATGACAATAAAGCTGAGTCTGAGTCTGAGTCTGAAATAACGGAGCGAGGACAGAAACACCTTTCTACAGAGATGTAACACAGATGGATTAAAAAAAGCAATAAGGCTGCTCTGAAAATGTAAAATGAAAGTACAGATACTGAATGAAAAGAGAAGAATAGAAACAGAAGAACCACAGCACAGTCCAAATGTGCACGTTCTTCCCACGTCTGCAGAAGAATCAGTCATATTAAAACGAGGGGAGGGTTTGAAGCGGTGAAGGGCAGAGGTTAGGTCTCATAGTACGACAGCGCTGATAGTTTTCAGTGCTTACACAGTGTGTTTGTTCCTCATATGGGACTGTTCTGGGACTGAAAGCACACAAAAAGCTGCTGTTTGACGTGTCTGTTTGAACTGGGCCGGTTTGCAGGAGATGAGATTGACTGAGGCCTCATTCTGCAGTCTGGCTCATCCTTCCAGAAAATGAAAGTTCTGCTTGAGAAATGGACGTTTCAGTAGAAAAAAAAAAAAGAAAGCTTCAGAATTTGCTACATTTCTAAGGTAACACTGTAAAACCAGATAAGTTATCTTCGAGGTAACCGGTTGCCTTTAAAAACTCACATAATGAGCACTGAAAACTGGAGTGTATGAAACTGAAATGCTTGATTAGAATGGAATTACTATTTTAAGTCCAACACACTGAATGACAAGTTCATTTAACTGAAAATTTGATGCAATGTCAATTGCTTTGTATAAACATTAGATTTAATATCCTCAGTTCATTGGACTCAATTCCAAGTTGATTTAAGTTAAAATCTTTTGCAAAATAAATGGCTTCGTATAATTATTCCACTTAATATATTGTAGCGTGGATGGAAGTTAGACAGGAAGTTAGTTCAATGTAATTTACCAGAACAGGAAGTGCTTTTAATTTGCCAAAGCATAAAGATTTACATAAAACAAGTTCAGTCCTATGTGAACAGTAAACCCATAGTTGTTCCTGTGGCTGGGACTCCTGGTGCAGCTGGACAAAAACACAAACACAAACTCAAAAAGGCCAATAAACATACCCACAATGCACTGCACAGATACAAAGGTGTGGTCAGGACTAAAACTGAGGGATTTAAATCCATTCAGCTGAAAGGGTTTCATACTTTGGACTGTGTCTACAAATGAGTAGAACATACTGAACATGTTAGAGGAATGGAATCAAACTGAAATCATTTAAATACATTGGAATTAAAGCATTTCAGTGAATACACAGTCCAGGCTTACAGATTGAATTAATGTTTGCATATTTGCAGCGTCTGTGGTGTGTGATGGGAAGAGTGTGACCACAGGAAGTGGACGGATAAGACAGCAGCAGCAGGCCAGTACTCACATAACATACTCACATGTTTATCTGTTTTTGCCTTTCAAACTGGAGAAAAAAAAGCATTTGGCAGAATTTCACAGTTTTCAAACAACTGCCTCTTTTCTAAGAACTGATAGTGACGACTAAAGCAGCTCACTGACGCCTCTGAATATTCATTTTCAGCAGACGATGAGGAATTATGGAGGCAATGCACGCTTTGTTAGTACATTTGAATGTTGCAAATTACAGCAATAGAGCAAATAATCTGCTGCCTGAAGCCTTAATGGTTGACTGATGAACAGCAGACATGAATTCTTCCTGTCCTTTAACATGTGCTAAACAGTGCCATGACCATCTGTCCGCCTTCACTGCTCCATTCAGCTGCTGTCGTCCACATTGGCCTCAGCGTCTGCCAGTCATCCTCATGCCAACGTTCCTCACATGGTGCAAAGGTCAGCCATGTGAGGAACAAGAAAGACACTATACTGCTGAAAACAGGCTGCTGTTTCAGCTATCTATCGTTCTATCATTCTATCTATCTATCTATCTATCTATCTATCTATCTATCTATCTATCTATCTATCTATCTATCTATCTATCTATCTATCTATCATTCTATCGTTCTATCTATCGTTCTATCTATCTATCGTTCTATCTATCGTTCTATCGTTCTATCATTCTATCTATCTATCTATCTATCTATCTATCTATCTATCTATCGTTCTATCTATCGTTCTATCTATCGTTTTATCGTTCTATCGTTCTATCTATCGTTCTATCATTCTATCGTTCTATCTATCGTTCTATCATTCTATCTATCTATCTATCTATCGTTCTATCTATCGTTCTATCGTTCTATCATTCTATCTATCGTTCTATCTATCTATCGTTCTATCTATCTATCTATCTATCGTTCTATCGTTCTATCTATCTATCGTTCTATCTATCGTTCTATCGTTCTATCTATCTATCGTTCTATCTATCGTTCTATCTATCGTTCTATCATTCTATCGTTCTATCTATCGTTCTATCGTTCTATCATTCTATCATTCTATCTATCGTTCTGTCTATTGTTCTATCATTCTATTGTTACTTATGTCTTAAATGATTGAAATCAAAGTCAAATCCTTCTTTTTTGGTTCCTGTTGTTATTCCTCGATTCATTATTTCACTCCTATTTTAGAATGCATTAAGACTGAGTGGAATCTGAAGCACGTTGATCATTTATGGTTTGAAGTTATTTATAAAAGAAACAAGAGCCACAAAAAAAGAAGTTGATGCAAAAGACAAATGAAGAGGATGCAAATGACAACATAAGAGAAAAATGACAGAATATGCAATAATGAGATAAAAATGAAGTAAAATATGTAACATGAGGAAGAAACCGTGTCAAAGGCATAAGAAGAAAAAGTCCTAAACAATCCAACAACTTGAAATTGATGTAAAAGATATATATATATATAGAGAGAGAGAGATTTTTAAAAAACCAACATAAGTGATGCAACAAGATGACAACAACATAAACTTGTTTGTGTTCTATAAACGTTCCTTCTTGGAACAACACACATCTAGAGGTTGGACATCAAAACTAAACAACAGTGAAGTATTTTGTGCACATGTTTTAGCCAACAGTGGACTCTATATTCTGTAGTCTACACTTAGGGACTACTACATACTGTGACTACAGATGGAAATTATGCTGCGTTCCAGTCCACCCCTAACTGCTGTTTTCCATCCTTCTACTGGTGTAAATGCACTGGAATGTTCAGTCAAACCTGGGACTTCCACCTGAACTCGTACTAGATCCATGTTCTCCCAGTTCTGAGTTGTGACGTCATGTAGCAATAGTGCCCCCCCCCCATGGATGTGGTGTTTATGCAGATTGTTTATTAAAACTAGGTATTGATCTGATATTATTTCTCTGTAAATGTTCTGTATAATCAGCAGCTGCTCTAGTGTTCGCTAGTTTTCAGTCCAATGAGTGCAAGACTAAATTCAAACCAAATCCAAATCCAAATCTACAAAGAACATCAAAGGTAGAACAGCTTCTCTGTCCTTATGCACTGTTTTTCCTCCTCTGTTTCCCTTAAATAAACAAAGAACAAACACCTTTAGTGATAGAAATGACTATAAATGAACAGAACCTACGGTCCACCATGCTGGTTTGTTTACATCTAACTCCCACAGTTCCTTGCGTTCAGGCAGTTTGGCGTAACTTGCCTGGAACGATACAAAGTCGTGAGTCATGGTTTGAAGTTGTGACGTACGGGCTCAAAAACCAGCCTCAAACGCAGCATTAGCGCTGCTGCTACAGTCTGGCATATTTGCAGCTGCAACTGTTGTAGATGTTTATTAATATGCACTGTCCCTAATAAATAAATAAATTAATTAATTAATTAATTAATTAATGGACAAATAAATCCAGCAGCACAAAATAAAAATGCATATGACGATATACAGTATCATCAAAAAAATCTTGATACATGAACAACAGTTTCAAACACAGTTTGTGTCAGTAGCTGCTGGACCCCACAGTAATCCATCCATGCAAATAAACTCTAGAAAGCAACTGATCAAATGTTGTCAATGGAGAACAAACACATCCCAGTCACACAATGCACTGTTCCCTTGAATGCATCATGACCCCTGTCAGATAGATGTGATTAGTGGACATGAGGAATGCACCAGCTTCCTCCAACGTATGCAAGTCAGCGTGTGGACAGCTGATCGAATCCACCTGGAGCTGACAGAAACTGTCTGCGTTATTTTAGTGACCGTCTATGAAAACAAACATTAGCACAGGTACCACTACAGCACCACGCTAACTCAGCAGGAAATCCACCATGTGGATGTGTTCTGAACATGTACAGTCTGCACACAAAGTGGTCTGGTTCTGTAAAACGTGCAAACGTTGACATCAGAACAGCAGTGGAAACCTGAGCGTCACATTGCCAGTCGATGCTGTAAACCCTTTAAATATCTCTTCCCTGTTAAACAGCAGGGCCTCTGTGACCCACATGTGTTCAAGACAAATATAACCATCCACAACGAAAGCTGCTACCTAGAGAGCAGTCTGTTTCTGTTAACACTGGGACTGAAAAGCAACAGAGGTGGTGGTGGTGGGGGGGGGGTGTCGTCCACACTGCGCTAACTGCTGAAGTGGATGTGAAAGAGGAAGTTCTTCTTTGGTCAGAGGTTACACAGAAACAGGAAAACAAAACACATGCGTTATCCCAGTTAACACACGCTCCAGTCCATGCCCATCATGAACACTGTTGGGAGTAACACCTTACAAAAGTAATGCATTACATCAGGGCTGTCCAACTCCTGTTAGTTCAGTTCCACATTCAGCTAAATCTGATCTGCAGTGGGCCCAACCAGTAAAATAACAACAGAATAATAAAGAAATAATGTCAACTCCAAACTTTTCTCTATGTTTAACAGTGAAAAAAGTAACTACATTATGAAAATGTTTCCATCTACAAGCTATCCTTTCAAACAACGTGAATAACACAAACAAACTGAAAAAAAAAGTGTAATTTGAACACTGTTCTGCTTTAGTTTCTCATTTCCACATGTACATTAGAACTGAGATCACAGTGGATCTACAAATACACAAAACATTTAATAACAGGTGGAATATTATTAAAATTGCATTTCTCTTAAGACATTTCAGGTTGTTCATATTATTCTTTTTGTGCGACAAACATGAAAACATTTACATTTACAAAGAGAAAAATTTGGAGTTGTGAGTATTTATAGGTTATTATGAGACTGAATTGGTCTGAATGTGGAACCTGAACTAATAACACCAACAAGTAATCTGTAATCTATTACAGTTTGGAAGTAAATTGCACAACACTGCAGTTACCATACGCTTCAGTCTATGTCCATCATGAACTAATGATCCAAGGGGATCAGTGAGGGTGTGATCTGAGCAGTGCTGCTGCTCTGGTGTGGAGGTGACAGTCTGCATCAGTCACTGTAGGAGTCAAAGGGGGAGTGTTTGGTCAGACAGATGAAAGCAGGAGGAGAGGAAAGGGTGAGGAGGTGAGAAGGGGGGTGGGGGGTGGAATAGATCACAAACAGAAGGATTAGTTCTTGGAGATAAATTTTCTTTTCCCCCGCTGCTGAAATGCCCAATAAAGTCTCAGCCAGGCTTTCCATTCTGAAGCTCTGGAATGAGTCCGACTCTATTTTGTCTGTACGCTGATTTAGACCCCATATGTAGACCCCCCCCCCCCCGTTCATAGTCCACATGCAGCTCTTCTGCCACTGCCTTCCCTCTTCTATGTGTCTGTGTGTTAGCGTATGTCTGTACCAAGGTTCTAATCGTTTTGGATTTTCATTCTGGTTTAGTTTTATTCAGTTTGGACTTTTTTTCTCTAATTCAGTTCGTTTTAATTCGCTTTTACAGCAGGTTTGATAGTTTTTATTAGTTTTCTTTTTTTTCTAAATGCTTAGTTTTAGTTTTAGTATTAATTTGAGTTTGTCATATCTTTTACAGGACTCTGCTGCTTTAGTCTCCATGTTTCCAGGTAGAGTGGGGACCAGAAGACGACTGGAAACCACAAGTGAACACAAGTGACGGAGCAAAAAGTGTCGTATGGTGCCGCTAGCTAAAATTGTTAGAGCGAAATAAATCAATTTCGTATCAATCTGACATTGACAAAGACAAAAACAAAGGGAATTTTATCCATAATTTGTATCCGTTTTAGTTAGTTTTGTAAACACACAGTACAGTTTCAGTTAGTTATGTTTTTTCTTTAAGCTCCTCAGACCCAGCTGTGGGCTTTCTGTCCACATTTGTGGACAAGAGTTTCACAACTTTATACAAAAAAAAGAAAAGAAAACTGTCCACCACAAAGGACATTCCATAAAAATGTTCAAAACTGCATCTGAAAACACTGTTGCATCCTGATGTTTCCAATATAGGCACTGACTGAATAAAAAACAAAAAAGGCTGGTACTGCTGACATGTCCGGGGTCTGAGGAGGTTAAATATCATTTTTATTTATTTCAGTTAATGAAAACGTTTCTTTGATTGTAGTTTTTGTCATTTCGTTAGTTTTGGTTAACGATAATAACCTTGGTCTGCAGTGGAGGGAGAAGTCCTTACGTTGACCTTTGATCACTCTCCACCCGTCCTGTGTGTGTGACAACAGGATGAATAATACTGCAGATGATCTTCTGGAAGGCATTCGGCCGCTCCTGATGTTCAAACACATGCTGTTTTCTGTCGCAGCGACAAATTCTGCTTTACTTTCTCAGGGGGTGAAATAGCCTGCAGCAAATGAATTCAACAGATGCTTTGAATTCAACATGAACTTTTGGTGAGTGCAGGGGACGTGCACACAGTCCAGTGTTTGTGTTCAGGCTCACACATTTGGCCTTGGCAAGAAAAGTGGAAATATGCAAATCACTTTCAGTTCTTGTATTTTAGGATTTTAAAGGGAAAAGTGTTCCTCAATACAATATTACTATTGTTTTTGGTTTTTTTTACAAACTATTTTAAACACTTTATAAACTACTCATTCATCATACAGTTCCTTTGTACCAGTGACTTCTTCTGAGCATGTGCAAATACCACTTCCTGTCACTCCCATGTCTAAAGAATTTACAACAATTTCTGGAATTTAAAGAAAACGGTTTGTTTTAGAAGTTAGAGAATGTAAAATTCCAGCTTGAATCCTTTTTTAATTCCTTGATTTGTGTTGTTTAGTTTTTCCAAATTAATCAGCTCACACACACACACACACACATATTATATTATATTATATTATATTTTGCACACAAAATTTTGTTTAAAAAATGTGGGGATTTTTATATATTACAGCTAAATATATGTTGTTTGTTTACAAAGTTTAGAAAATAGAAACAGACACTTTTGGCACAGGAACAAATTTTGCCAAATTTTTTTCAATCAAAAATGCTGAAGCGAGAGTTGAGGGTATTTGGCCAAAAAAAGTATATTTCAGGGGGTACTCCACTGTAAAAAGTTTGAGAACCACTGAGCTAGAGCAACTTTGTCAGTGCAGTTGAACCATAGAGCTGTAGCGTTAGCTGTTAGCATTAGCAGCTAACCACGTAAAAACTAATCACAGCCATTGTGGACATTAGCGACGAACAGTGGAACAACCAATCACAGCAGACAGTCATCGTATTTGGCTCCGCCTCAGCTGATTGCATGTTTCTTGTAGTGCATGGAAAAAGTTGAGGTTGGCTTTGGTTGCAGTTGGGGTCCCAGTAGTATCCATCCCCATCGTGCCTCAATAAATAGATATCCCGGAGCTGAACCTGGGAACAGTTGAGTGCAGCAGCTGACAGGGGAACCTGATCCCTGGGCTTTCCAGCAGCACAGCTCGTGCACCGCACACATTCCTGGCACAGGGGGGTCATGGTATCTCTCCCGTCCTTCTACCTCAGCTTGTGTCCTATTAGCTTTCCTATCTTTCAGTGGAGCTTTTCCATTAACACACCAGGTGGGGGAAACAAGTTGCACAAGATGTATTTTTGTCCTCAGTGCAGTTTCAGCAGTATCCCTCCTGTGTGACCTTCCCTTCCTAAAAACTTCTCATCCTCTGTTTCCTTTTTTTTTCTTTTTCTTTTTTTTTTAAGCTTTGAGGGCATGTTGTAAGGAGTTGCATGAAGTGACATCCTTGCACATACTGCACAAGTCCCACATTAATCCACATATAATTGAGTTTCCCTGTGTGTTTGGCTACTTGACAGCCAGACGGGGGGTCAGAGTTTTGGATGGCAGAACCGACGCTCTCACCATCTGTATGCACTGCACACAAATGAACAAGTGCTTACAAGATGTTGGTCCGACAGAGCACAGAGTTTATGAGACGAAAACCTGCCAAAAGTATAGAATATGAGTGCTCTAAAGGTCATCAGTACTCTTAATAGTTGTGTTGTTGTTACAGTTTTGTTGTTTCAGGCGAGTAAAGCATTTGTAATCAAACAGAGCCCAAAGAGGTGTGGCCCAGATCCTTCTAAGCCGACTGTATGTGTACTGGACTGACTCATCAATGCAACTGCAGTTCATTTGTCTGACACAGGGGTGTCCAGTCCTGGTCCTGCAGAGCCACTATCCTGCATGTTTTGGATGTGTCCCTCTTCCAACACTCCTGATTCCAATGATAATCCTGTCCTCCAGCTCTGCAGAAGCCTGGTAACGAATACATGTCAATCATGCAGGATAGAGGCTCTAGAGGACCAGGACTACACACCCTTGCTCTAACACACCTTCCTCACATGTGGATCTATGGGAGTGGATCGCTCCTTCACTGTGGTTCTTTTTTTCCTACTGGGTTTTTGGAGTTTTTCCTTTCTGAGAAGGAGGTTCTAAGGACGGGGGATGCCCTAGACATTAATGCATTTCCTTCATTTACTGTTTATTTGACTGTTGTTTGTTTTCATGTCCAACTACTTTTGTAAAGCCCTGTGGGCAGCCTTGTTGTGATGTAGGGCCGTACAAATAAAACTGAACTGAACTGAATATTCAGTGCTGTGTCAGACAGTACACAGACAGAAACTGAATGTGCATATTATAACACGTCAAGCTACAGTAACCAATGACGACAAAAAGGACTGAGCTGGAAAACTCTGACACTGATACACATTTGACCCAGTGATCAAATCCAGTTGAAAATGACTTAGTTGAAGGAAAGTATTTATAAAAAAAAAAAAAAAAAAAAGAAAGTACCGTAGTCACTCTTGTAAAAGTAGTTTTCAGTTCAGTGACAGCACTTCTTTCATTTGTGTCAGATTGAAATGAGACACCATATTATGCACAGTATTATTCCAATCTGCTATGAAATACTTGTCTTAAATGAGGAGCAGAGTGTTACGTCACATTAAGTACAATGAGGACACCAGCGTCAGCAGCAGCAGCCTGTAGGTGCAGCATACCAAATCACTCCTCAAAGTCAAAACACACTGAAGCTGTTCAAGCTTTCAACTGGGGCCGGAAGAAAATATCAGTTCTGCAACATACCGTCATATTTCATCTCACAATACTCTATCAATATTAAAAAGTACTGTATCAATATTTGTAGGTATTTACTGAAATGCAGATATTGTGGAGGTTCATTTTTTGCTTTATTTGTTTTTCTTTTTTTATATTTTATTTGTTCTTATTTCACTCTTTTATTCAATAATGTTGGTTCCTTTGTTGGATTGAACTCAAATCCTGTTCTGATGTTAGTTGTGAACTAATAGAATCTGAACATTTGAACAGGATCTGAAACTGGAATGTGTGTAAAACAGAATTTCAGTTTGAACACAGTTGGAACATTTGGTGATAGAACATTAGATCCTGTTGGGATCAAATACAAATGTGTTTAGGATTTGGGCAGATTTATGATGGAATTCAATTCTTCCAGGAAATAATCATTTTAACCTCCTCAGACCCACTGTCCACATTTATGGACTAGAGTTTCACAACTTTATACAAAAAAAAAGAAAAGAAAAGAAGACTGTCCACCACAAAGGACATTCCATAAAAATGTTAAAAACTGCATCTGAAAAAAAACTGTTGCATCCTGATGTTTCCAATATAGGCACTAATTTAATAAAAAACACAAAAGCTGGTACTGCTGACATTTCCTGGGTCTGAGGAGGATAAAAAAAAAAAACATTGAAATTTTTTTCAACAGTATCATGATATATCATGATATATTGTATCGTGATCCTAGTGTTGTGATTGGTATTGTATTGCCATATTCTTGCCGATACACAGCCCCACTTCCAACACCCACATATATCCAAACAGGAACACAGCACTCACCTTCAGAAATGAAGCCTTTATGGAATCCTCCAGCCCTCTGAGTGATGATGCACAACAACTGTATCCAGTGGACTGACAGACCATCAGTCAACAGCAACACAAATCCTGAGCTGAGGGAAGTCCAGCTCCAGCTCCAGCTCCTTCCTCTGCTGCTGCTTCTTCTTCTCCTCCTGGACTGGCTCAGTGTCTACAGACTGGATCCAGTTGAACTGAGGCTCCTTCCTCTGCTGCTGTTTCTTCTTCTTCTCCTCCTGAGGCTCAGTCCAGCTACTAGAAACTTTTGCCCTGACTGCTCACACCATCTGCATGCTGGGAAAGTCTGCACTGTGGACAGGGTGGCTGTGGCGGTCAGCACAGTCAACACACATGGAGCACCATTACAGCGGGAGTGCACCCACACACACACACACACACACACACACACACACACACACACACACACACACACACACACACACACACACACACACACACACACAGACTGTGTCCACCACACAAACCCAGTCGGTGTTCCAGCGCTGCAGCTCATGCGGTCCTAACTCCTCTAGTCACTGTGGCTGGTGAGACACTCACGTTCAGTCTGACACAGAGAGGAGGGAGGAGGGAGGAGGGAGGAGGGAGGAGAAAGAGAGGGGGGGGGGGTATTTGAGAGCATGTTTGAGGAAGTCTCCAGATGAGAGCTGTGCCTCCTCTGCAGCTGACGCTGCTTTCCCTTCTATTTCACAGAACATGCAAACAGCTGCAGGTCTGTAACCTACTGCGTGTTCCACACTCTTCTAAGTTAACCACGGTTTGGAATTGTCACCTTTAATGTGTCATCTGTGAGTCAGTCAGCTGCAGACACATTAATGAGCTGCCCCACATTGAACCCATAAAGACCCAGTGCTACTACTGTGGCAGGTCTCAGATACATTTTTCTTTCTATTTAACCTTTCTTAAGTGATTTATTACCATTTATTGCAAAGTTTTCCTCTGTATTTTGTATTTTTATCAGCCAAACATCATGTATTTTCCTCTATTTAATGTACTGATCATGTAGATCAGGGGTGTCAAACTCATTTTCATTCAGGGGACACATTCAGCCAAATTAGATCTGCAGTGGGCCGGACCAGTGAAATAATAACAGAATAATATATAAATAATTTCATCTCCAAACTTTTTTCTATGTTTTAGAGCAAAAAAAGTACAACTATGTGATGAAAATGTTTACATGTACCAACTACCCTTTAAAACAATGTGAATAACATGAACAACCTGAAATTTCCTTAGAAAACTAAGTGCAATTTTAACAACATTCTGTCTCAGTTTATCATGTAAACATGTAAATTACAACATACAGATCACAGTGGATCCACAAATACACAAAACATTTAACAGGACATTAAAATTCAGGAGGGCCCGTCTTGGGAAAAGCCTGATCCCCTCAGCCACAGCCGCCCTAAACACCAGGCCCCGCTGACAGGCTGACCAGTCTGCAACTGTCACTCCATCAATGTCTCTTTTCGTTATGTCTGCCCCTACTGCTGTTGTTGTTATCTGTGTTGTATAATGTTACTGTCTTTTTTCTTGTAATGTTAGGTTATCTTTTTCTTGTATGTTATGTAATGTCTTTTTCCTGTAATGTTTCAGTCAGTGAAGACGAATTTCCCCACGGGGACCAATAAATTAAATCTAATCTAATCTAATAACAGACAGAATATTGTTAAAATTACACTTCAGACATTTCAAAATGTTCATATTTGTTGAGGTTATTTGTGTTTTTGTGAAATGTTAGTTTGTTTCAGTGTAAATACAGTAAAATGACATGACATTTTTTTACATTTACAAAGAGAAAAATGTGGATTTGTGAGTATTTATGGGTTATTCTGACAGTATTTGACTGATCCAAACCACTTGAGATTAAATTGGTCTGTATGTGGAACCTGAACTAAAATGATTAATATCTTCAGTGTAATTTCTGCATTTCACAAATTCATCCCAGGGCCGGACTGGACCCTTTGGTGGGCCGGATTTGGCCCCCGGGCCGCATGTTTGACACCTGTGATGTACATGTTCAGAAAAGCTCTGATTATTTTTCTCTATATTCAACCTTTCTTTTTTTTTTCCTCAACCTTTTTTGAAGCGACACCAAGTGAGAAAGAGATTTACATACAGTATTATACAATATTTACATTACATCATCATAATGTGGGTGGGGGGGTTAAGATATATGACATGTAATACACAAAAGAAACACATGTCAACGACTAATAAAAAAAATCAATGTCCTGTCCTGGTTGTGCATATTCAACCTTTCTTAAGTGATTTATCACCATTTATTACGATATTATCCTCTGTATTTTGCATTTTTTTCAATGAAAATCAGTTATTTTCCTATGTTTAGTTCACTGATCATGTAGATGTTCATAAAAACTCAGATTAAAGTTGGTGGTTATTATATCAGAAACAGAGAAAAAGGAAAAAAGTGTCTTTTTCAGTCCAATCTGTCATTAACTGAACATAAACCCAGTGTGTCCATCCACTGGCACTGATCCAACTCCATGGGTTTGACTGGTGAATCAGTGTTGTAGAAGATGACGGTGTTTCCACGGTAACTACAGAGCCTCTGAACATTATTATTTAAATATATTGATAGGATTAGTGGATTCAACAGGTATTAACCAGTTTAGATCAGCAGATGGTTCTGGTCACTGGTGGATCTTTGGGTCTTTATGGGTTAAAGTGTCTTTGTTGACTTGTACAAATGACTTCATGCAGGCAGCTCCACAAACATTTATTTAGTGACTCCTCCTCACTTTGGTGCAAGTTCAGCTGTATACACACCAGTGGAAAGTGAATCTAGTTTACTTGGGAGTGGTTGAAAATGAGTCTCTACTCCATAGCCATGTGGTTCTTTCCACTGAAGAACACGCTTGGTGGAGCAGTTCATTCATAAACTGTGGTATACTGGTGTAAAGACAAACCCATAAAGAGTCACAGTGAAATTCTACAGCACATATACAGCTCTATTTGATGACATTTTCATTTATTTTATTGTCACTATTATTTTTGGTTGTATATTGTTTTAATAACACTGTATCAATTTGAAATTGTCCAACGGGATCAATAAAAGTACAAAAGAACAATATCTTACCCCGTGGCTTTTTATGTGACTGTGGGTGACACCGCTCTATTACGAACCAAGACATTTTTACATTCAAGAGCTCAAAGGAAGAAGAAAAGTGTGTGTTGACTCAATGCGTTTCACAGTCTTCAGTGCTGAAAGGTAAAGCCAAAGTGTCCCATGAGTCCTGGAAGCTGGCTCCAAATGTTGGAATGTTCAGATTTACAGCAGAAATAAATATGTTTACATCCAGGAGCAAAAAACAGTTTAGGTGCCAATAGCTGAGTATAGATGTAAAGCATGAGGATGTTGTTGCAGTGGTGTAGTGGTCCCTGCAGAAGTGGGTATACTCTCAATTTTTGGCTTTTTTTTTTTTTTTTTAAGTAGTCCATAAAAATGCCCTTTTCAAAACAGTGACATGTCAGACTACTCTATTTAGTTTACCTAAAATCCATCAGTAGTATTTGCTCACTATTATAAAATTATCACAACTTGATCAGGAGCAGTTTGTAGGTTTGACTGGACACACAAGCAGCTGCAGGAACGGAAATGGATTCAACAGGAGGAAAACATAGGCTAACGTTAGCCTTTCATAACGTTAGCCTTTCATCCCATTAGCCTTTCAAAACGTTAGCTTTTCATCCCGTTAGCCTTTCATAACATTAGCCTTTCAAAATGTTAGCCTTTCATAACGTTAGCCTTTCATAACATTAGCCTGTCATAACGTTAGCCTTTCATAATGTTAGCCTACTCACACAGTTGACTCCATCTCTTCTCCTCTACATGTGCACTCATATTTCCAGTCGTTTAAAACAGTGACTCATTCTGAAACCACCTTCAAACTGACCTCAGAATTATGGATTCCATTAAAGCAGGTTCTGTCCATATGTGTCACTCATTTGACAGACGTTCATTCTGCCTTTCTTGTTCACATTTCCAATAATCACACATCTTTCAAAGAAACATGCAGTGACCTGTCAATCAACTGGAGTGGCACTAGCACCTGAGGAGCTGTCCAATCAGGTTCCAGAGGTGGACAGCGCTAATTAGCAATATTTTCCTCTGCATGACCCGCCCTACTCTGCCTCTGATTGGCTCATCAGTCCTCATGCCTAAAGTTAACCAATCTAATCAGTGAAAGTACCAAGTACCAGCCAATCAGAGACAGAGTAGGGCGGGTCATGGCTTCACCATCCTGGGGGAAAAATGGGCAGTTTGGCTCAGATACGACTGAATGGTGCACATCAGGGGGATTTAGAAGAGGGTCTACGCAGTGATGACTGAAAAATAAGTGGGTCTAGTCCGTATACCCCCGTATACCCTGGACCACACCACTGTGCTGTTGTAGGAACAGGAACATCATAGGATCCTTTATCCAGCCTCTTAGAGTGACCCAGCTTCGTTAGCATGGTAGTGTGAAGTCAGATGTCTGCTAGCTAATGTAAGCAGCTAGTACTAAGTATTGAGTCCAAACAGCAGACGAGATTTACATGAGTGTCATCAAACACAACTGGCAGATGGACCCACCAGTGCACCAATAATATAATAATAGAAACCAGAAAAGCACTCGGAGAGCGCAGGACCCCCCCCCCCCCCCCCCCTCCACCACCATCACCACTTAAATGTAATAATTTTTTCTTCCTTGCACCAGTCTCAACAGTTCCTGAACATTTCATCCAACTCTGCAGACCAGTATGTTCTGTCCTAGAGGCTTCGTTCACTGTTTCATGGAGTGAACTGAAGACTGGGCCTTTGATCACAGCTGCAGATGGTATCAGGCCTTTATTTAAAGGAAGCCCAAACAAAAGCTGGCCTTTATTTTCTATTTTCTCTGATTAGCTACTGCTTGTATTCAGTATGTTTTGCTTCCCTCTCATGTGCAGTGTTTCAGTGGAAGCTGTTTATCGCTGAACATGGTTTTTAATGTGTTCATTTTGCCTCCTTGTCACAGTTTTTCTGAAAAAGTTCAAATCAGACCATAACCCTTCACCTGAGTGATCTAGAACACCAGAGTGATTAAACAGCTGGAATATGAGGTTAACTTTATGAACCCATAAAGACCCAAACACCCACTGGAAACCAACAGCATCTACAGATCTGAACTGGTTAATACCTGTTCATCCACTAATCCTATCAATACATGTCAATAATTGGTGTCAAATACAGTTCTTCATCTTTTCATGGTCAACAGATATGACCATATTTGGACATTTAGAGGCTACGTAGTTACCATGGAAACACCGTCATCTTCTACAACATTGATTCCCCAGTCAAACCCATGGAGTTGGATCAATGACAGTGGATGGACACACTGGGGTTATGTTCAGATAACCCTTTATATATTTTTTAATTGATTATTATTTATGTTTTATTGATTATGTTTTAAATGTGTGTTTTTAACCCTTCTCTTAACGCTATATTTGACTGAAAAAGTCCATTTTTCTTTGGATTTACATGTAAATGACTTTAAAGGAATGTCCTATTCTCAGTAAATCTCATTTCCATCAGTAGTTTGGTGGATTTTGCAGATTATATCAATGAAAAAATCACACATTCCTTCCATATAAACAGCTGATTTTTTGCATTTCTTGTTTATTTTAAGGGGAAAATGATCTTGTTTTGTAAAAAGAATCCAAAGTTCCAAATTCCAAATTTAATAGAACTGTTGTTCATTTAACCCTCAAAGACCTAAATATCCACCGGAAACTAAAACAATCCACTGAATAGAATAGTTTATTGTCATGTCATTGTACAAGACAAATGCATAAACATAAACAAGACAATGACATTTTAAAGCTCTTCACTAGTCATTCACTCACACACACACACACACACACACACACACACACACACACACACACCTGCACAGGCAGATTTCACATGAATACAGCAGTAAAGTGCATGTGAAATAAGGTGCAATGCAGTGATGAAGAAAACAAAACAGCCAATCCTTGGGCCATTCAGATGGTGGGGGGGGGCGCAATGGGACGGGATGGGGGGGGGGGGGGGGGGGGGGGGTTAATCCAAGTTGATCCATTTCATATTTTACCCTGGGATTGAGAATCTGGGCTTGTACCTGACTGACTTTTATTTTTATTTTTCTATAATTATTTATTTATATAGGTTGGTCTAGTTCAGACACAAAGTTTCATTTGCACCAGAGTCGTGTTTCACACAGATGAACATTACAAGCATTAAAAACAGTTCATGTTCAATAGCATGTACCATCTGTGGCTGTTGCATATGTGCACATGTATGAGATGAAGGATAGACATGATGATAAAGATGTGTTTCCAGCTTATTGCAAAGCAACAAAATGACATCAGGAAACATTCACCAGTGAAGTCATGAAAACCACAGTATTTTTTCATCAATAATGAGACATTTTTAATGCGATGTGAAATTTGCCAGTGTTTAGCAGGCTCCAGTTTCTATGAAAACCTGAAAATCAGACTCAGTATCTGGACACAGTCTGCATCTGTCCCTGGCACATGTCAGCCACATCCTCTGTGATGGAAATCTGCTCATTACTAATGAGGAAGGAGAGGAATTCCAGTCCAGGTGGGTGGTGGCTGATGTGTCAGCTGGAATTACTTCCTCCAAATCAAATCATTGGGATAAGTATTAGATTATTTCTGATTTCAGTACAGAAAATGTCTCATATGTTCGAGGATGACCACGGGCTGTAAAAGGGGGATGGGGGGGTTTACTGCCATAGTGTTGAATGTGGGGGAGGAAAGTGTCAACAAACATGATGTAGATTTGGGTTGGAGGCACTGTGGGGTCAAGTGCAGGGTCAGGCTGCACACAATTATCTATTGATCTGCTGGATCTAAAGGCAGACTCTAAGCAGTGAGTCAGAAGTGATGTGACAGCAGCACAGCATTCATCCTCTGGGTTTCCAACGCCCACCTTCTTTAAAGCACAGCCTCATGCTCAGACTTTATCTAACCTGTTTAATTCGACTTGACTCAAAGGATATTGTTCATATTTGCAGCTGCTGAAAGTAAATCTCTTGCCTTTACTTGTAGGAATAAATCCTTTCAACCTAACTAAGGTTACTGCCAAATCAATTTCAATTTGTGCAACAAATGTACTGATCTGTCCACACCTGATGTTTATTGTGTTTGGAGTTGACGATTAACCCATAAAGACCCAGCTCGACTTTTGGGACAGTTCCCAAATGAATTTTTCTCTTTATTTAACATTTATTAAGTGATTTATCACCACTTATTTTCACCTACTAAGACCCAGCTATGGGTTTTCTATGGAAGTCAATCTGTCTCATCAGATTTTGAATTATAAAAGCCACTGAATTTCTAGCACTGAATTTTTTTGCACTGAAATTAAGTATCTGAATTTTTTGTCTCTCAATTTAACTATGTTCATAAATTTAGATTAAAAAAAATTCAGATGCAAAAAATTCAGACACAAAAAGTTCAGATCACACATCCGGAACACTAAAGATAAGCAACTGATTCTATCTCCAGTTGAACCGACAGCCAGCCAATTAAATTACATTAGGTTGGTCATGTGACGCCGATGCAGGAAGACGGTCAGCGTGGATGTGTAATCTGAATTTTTTGCATCTGACTTTTTTACCGCTGAATTTTTTGTTTTATTATAAATTTATGAACATAGTTGAATTCAGAGACAAAAAATTCAGATACTTAATTTCAGTGCAAAAGAAAATTCAGTGCTAGAAATTCATTAGCTTTAATCATTTAAAATCTGATGAGACAGATTTACTTCCATAGTTTTCTGTCCATGTTTGTAGACAAGAGTTCCACAGCAAAAAAAAAAAAAAAAAAAAAAACTGTCCACAACAAAGGACATTCTATAAAGATTTTTTTTTAAATGCATCGGAAAAAACGGTTGCATCATAATGTTTCCAATATAGGCAATTATTTAATTGAAAAAGCCTACACGTGTACTTTCCTGGGTCTCAGGAGGACAATGATACCGTCAGAATTTTGCATTTTTCAGTCAAAATCAGGCATTTTCCTGTATTGCATTCACTGATCATGTAGATTTTCATAAAAGCTCAGATTAAAGTTGAAGTTTATTGTATCAAAACAGAGAAAAATGAAGAAAAAGTGAATTTTTCAGCCAAGATATCTGAACATAAACTAAGTGTAAACTAACTGAACATAACCCCAGTGTGTCCATCCACTGTCTCTGATCCAACTCCATGGGTTTGACTGGGGAATCAGTGTTGTAGAAGATGACGGTGTTTCCATGGTAACGACTTTTTCAGCACTTTTATTATAGCTCGCAAATGAATTTTTCTCTATATTTAACCTTTCTCAAGTGATTGATCACCATATATTATAATATTTTCATCTTTATTTTAATTTTTTTTCAGTGTAAATCATGTATCTTCCTATATTTCATTCACTAATCTTGTAGATATTTGTTAAAGCCCAGAGTAAATTCAAAGGTTATTAGAAGAAATCAGAAAAAATGACCTTTTCAGCAAAAATATCTTGAAATAAACATAAAAACAAAAGTTTCCATCCACTGTCATTGATCCAACTCCATGGGTTTGACTGGAGAATCAATGTTGTAGAAGATGACGGTGTTTCCATGGTAACTACAGAGCCTCTGAACGTCCAAATGGGTCATATCTGATGACCATGAAAAGATGAAGAACTGTATTTTACACCAATCATTTACTTGTACTGATAGGATTTAATCTTTCTTAAGAGATTCACCACCATTTATTATAATACTATCTAGGGATGTCCGATATTGGCTTTTTTGCCAAAAACCGATATGCCGATATTGTCCAACGCTTAATTTCTGATTCCGATATCTACCGATATCGCTGCCGATATATGTGGGACATTAAACTAATTTTAGGTAACATCACATGTTGATTTTCAAGATAAAATTGATTTCCTATTTACATTTTTGACTCTTTCTCATTTACCGACAGTAACACTGTATTCCAAATCACAAAATAAAATAATAATAACAACAATAATAGTAACAAACAGCTCTAAGATATTCCATCATTCCACAAAATATTAGAGGAATCTACACCAAACTTTAGACCAAACATCTTCTAAAGCACCAGGTTCCTTCTAAACTTATCACATTTACATACATCAGTTATAAGTCTAACACATAGTAGTTTAGTTTTTTGATATAAACACTTCAATATTCCTCATTTTCAAGAAAAAAAAGAAACAAATGCACTGAATACTGTAGATTTATGGCCTTTGCTTGGCTGCACCAGGTCCTCCTGTTGGACCAGGTCCTCCTGTTGGACCAGGTCCTCCTGTTGGACCACCTGCTGTGTTTGATCTGTAAATAATTATATGGACATCTAGTTATTTATCTATGTATGAATATATGTATGTATTTATTTATTTATTTCCTATTCCAGCCAAATCCCACAGTGTCTTCCCTGTGTCCTGCTGACATTCTACAGCTGAATCTGTTCTGTGTCCTCAGTCTGAATCTGAACTCACTCTAACAGATGAACACTAGCTGTCCTTTGTCTGTCCCATGTCTGTGTGTCTGTCTTCTCCTTGAATGTCCTCTACAAATGTCTCTTTTCTCTTCCTCCTGTCTGTCATTTTCTCCGTGTCGCTCCGTGCCCCCCCTTTTGTGTCGGACCTGAGCCGCTCCGTGTTTCCCGTGTTCCGTGTCCGTCTCCCTCACCTTCTGTTTCTCCGTCCCTGTCTCTAAATGGTTCTTCTGTAGCTCCATCACATACTGAACTGTCAGACTCTGTCTCCATAATCATCTTTAAGGCTTTTGAACCTGTGTGCGGTTTCTGCACAGTCTGCATTTCCTCCTTCAGTGACTGATGCTGGATGTGTTGCCATGGGATACGGAGACTCCAGTGCGAAAACGTTAAACCCGGTCCGTCATTTTTCCGAAAAAGCTGCTTAATTGTTTGTTTTTGGACTAAGGAAAGTAATTCACACGATCCGCAACAGCTTCAACTACAGCATAACAGTGAAAACACGAAGTGACGGAAAATCTGGTCATTGGCGAAGAAAGAGTTAAGTTGTGGAAAAAATGCCATATTTATTTCTTTTCTCTCCCTCCCTCCATGAGTCTGTTACAGTGTGGCAACGCTACTGTACAATTCTGAAAACTGCACATTTCTTTCAGCTACAAACAATGCTTCACTTACGCGTCGGTAAATGCCGGTGAGATCAAGGCATTATTTTATCGGTTTTAATAATAGGCAAAAAAACTGATACCGATATTCACCGATATTACATTTTTATGCCAATATCGGGCCGATAATATCGGTGGGCCGATATTATCGGACATCCCTAATACTATCCACTATATTTTGCATTTTTCACTATAAATCAAGTACCTTCCTATGTTTAATTCCCTATATTTTATTTAGATTTTCATGAAAACTCAGAGTTAATTCAAAGGTTATTATATCAAAACAGTAAAAACTGAAGAAAAGTAGACTATTTCAGTAAAGATATCAATAACTGAATGTGAAAACAAGTGTGTCCATCCACTGTCATTGATCCAACTCCATGGGTTTTACTGGTGAATCAGTGTTATAGAAGATGTTGGTGTTTCCATGGTAACTACGGAGCCTCTGAATGTCCAAATATGGTCATATCTGATGACCATGAAAAGATGAAGAGCTGTATTTTATACCAGTTATTGACATGTATTGATAGGATTAGTTTATCAGTAGATGTTTGGGTCTTTATGGGTTAAAAAAGTACAAGTAATGTAAGATTAGCTCACATCAGATGTCGACAGTAAAACGCAGTGAGCTCTGAACCATCTGCCCACAGCCATCCTTCAGTGTGTTTTGTTATATTTGCAGGATGTGGAATGCAGAACGTGAAACACTGCGACCTTGCAACGTGAGAAGTGGTCATCTGTAAACAAAGTGGAGCTCATGGACTCCCACGAGGCGTTCTGTGGGATTTCATCCGATGGGAGATAACTCATAGGATTAGAACGGATGAATCTTCACAGAGGACGCCTCTGGGAATAAAAAAGCCTCTCAGTGGTTCTGCTGTTCTCATGGCCTTTCAGCCAGAGGTTCCGGACAGTTACTGACTTCTGGACAAATAATCAAAACAGCGGAGATGCTTCTTGAGTGGGCTGGGCTGACACTAGCTCTGAATGCTTCGTCACTATATTCATATTTTACATTCTTTCCACTCAGTACTATTGATTCTGAGCAGATGTTTATGAAATATTTAGTTCTGGAGAGAGGGACGACACAAATAAAGACACTGTAAATGGAGAAATAAGAGGAAATAGCAGAGATAGATGAATAAAATAATGAGGCAACATTTGTCATTCAGTGTGGGTGAAGTCTGAATTTAATTCAATACTTTATTGTCATTGTATAAAAAAAAACTCTAGATGGACGTTCAAGCATCTTTTAGGCCAGAGCTGTCGAACTCATGTTAGTTCACTTCCACATTCAGCTCAATATGATCTGCAGTGGGCCGGACCAGTCAAATAATAACTGTGAAAAAAGTAAAATTACATGATGAAAATGTTTACATCTACAGCTTTTCCTTAAAAATCTGAATAACATGAACAACCTGAAATGTCTTAAGAAAAACAAGTGCAATTTGAACAATATTCTGCTTCAGTTTATCAGTTTATCATTTACACATGTGCATTACAACTGACATTACAATTACAAACACACAAAACATTTAGTAACAGGCAGAATATTGGTAAAATTGCATTTACTTCTCTTACGATGTTTCAGGTTGTTCATATTTGTTCAGGTCATTCACATTTTTTGTAAAAGGACAGTTTGTTAATATAAACATTTTCATCTAAGTTTACTTTTTTTTTTTTTTTTACACTAAAACAAAGATAAAATCTGCAGTTTTTAATTATTTATAGGGTATTATGATAATATTTTACTGGTGTGACCCAAATGAGATCTAATTGTTCTGTATGTGGAACCAGAATTCAAATGAGTTTTACACCATTGATTGTTCATATTTTCAGTGTATTTCATCCTACGATCCAATTTAGTTTTGAACAGAGCAGAAGATATTTTGTTTGTTGTGTTAGCTGTGCCCTCCCCTAACCCTCCTTCAGTTGTTGAGAAAAATAAATCTTGTGAATTTTAGTTTTTTGACGGACGTGTGTGCTTGGGAGCTGGGAGGGGACAAAAGCAGAACATATTATATTTGCCCTGGTGAACCCCTGGGCCGGGGCGTAACAGCAAACAGTAATAAAAGCAGAATGTGGCTGTTTGGAAGAATCTGAAATATAGAACATGCTTTGAGTTATGTCACACTTCTTTTAACTGCATAATTCCATTTGTGTTCATTCATAGTTGTGATGCCTTCAGTGACAATCTACAACAGAAATAGTCCTGAAAATAAAGACAAACCAGGAGTGTCCAAACTTTGGACTGGCAGTGGAGGACAGTGAATGCAACAGTTCAGATGAAAGTGCAGGAGGTGTTCGTCGGGTGAACAGTCTCTGAAAACATGTTCAGTTCACAAATACAGAAAAACTTCCCAATGCAGAAAAAACATGAGGAGAATCTGAAGGTTTCAACCGGACTCATGTTCCAAACTTTCTGGGTTTAGTTTATTAGTTTACTGTATCGCAGACAATCCCAGTTAATTACCTGGATCAGTAACAGTAAAAAGGCCAACACGCCTCGAACCCTGCTGATGACAGTAGGCACCCTAAAAAAAACAATATATTACAGCACATTAAGTAAAAAAAGACAGAGTTAAGACTGCAAAGAGACAAGATAAATCAATAAAGATAAAAAAGACAGAAGAACAGTGAAACATCAGAGCCAGCACATTTAATCCAAACACACAACTGAGTACAAACTGTAAAACTCCACACATTCATTCCTATTAATGGTTTTAAAGTGTCATGGAGAATGCAGTTACTGTTTTTCTTGGTGCCATTATGGGTGAATAGTAGTTCTTGTGTTTTATTGTTCGTTGTGTTTCATGTATGTGTTTTATGTTTTTTGGACTGTTTTTGGACGTCACTCTCCCCATCAGTAGGTGGCGGTAATGTGCTGAAATGCTAATTAACACCAGACATTTCACAGCATAAAAGAAAACCCAAAAGTTTCAACTCAAACCATGGTGAATCTCAGGTTTGAAAAAATTCCAAAATTCATGGGAAGGAAAGTTTCTAGGACATGTTCCAGGTGCTGTTTGTAAAGCAGATGTCAGACTGAAGGCCCTCCCCTTAAACCTGGAACGGCCTTTACCGCCCTGGCATGGGCACATCTGCACCTACGCCAGGGTTCCACGTCAGACAGCAGGGGGTGGGGCTTCTTCTGTTTCCCCGCCTTCCTTTTCTTCTACAGGTGATTACAAATTGGTTTCCACCTGGGCAGGCTGATCTGCCTGTGATTGGACCAAGAAGACTCCAGCCAGCCAATCAGAGCTAAGAACACCTGTGAACAGCTCCACCCCCTCTTTCTTGGTCTTCTGCTGTTCTGACGGTCCTCTGTGTCCGCCATTTTCTGTTTGTTTGGAGGCCGTTGGTGTGAGGTTCAGGACTGAGGTGAGTTTGGGTCGCTCTGCACACTTCTGCTCGCTCACTAGGGTTAGCGGGTGGTTCCACCCATGTATGTTTCTGAGACCGCAGTTTGGAGACAAGTTTTCCTTTTGTTTTTCTTTTTTTTACATTTCCACGCTCAGTTCGGCCCTGTTTCGTTCTATTAATTTCATTTATCTGGCACAGCCTACACGGTCCCAGCCTCCACCACATTTCTCAGGCCTTTGTGTTCTGAGTTATTAACGAAGTAAACCAGTTCCTTGTACATGACTGGTGTCGACCGCTTCTTTGTTGACGGTCCAGTTACTATCCAGTGTTTCTGTGACCTAACTCTCAGCTATGGCACTGACTCCATCAGATGTGGAGGACACAAACCTGTTTAATGCTTGAATAAGTGACTGGATGCACCTTTAATTTTTAACTGAGTGCACTGTTTAGTTTTGGTTCAAATGTTCCTCATTTAGAGTTGAAGTGAATATTCCCTCTTTAGTACCGCCACCTGCTGGTCAGTTTAGTTTATTATTAAACGTCTGTGTTTTCAGGCTGTTATATTCTGTATTATCTCACATCACACCATCTTTTCATTAAACCCATTTGAGAAGTTGAACTTTTGTCAGTTTGAGTGGTGGACAGTCATTGAGGGGTGATGGTGGGTGCTGAACCCAGACCAGTCCAGAACCACTGGTCCAGAACAAACTGAGTACAGTCACCCTCTGAAAGTCTTCAGACTGTTCCTGGAGTCCTCCATTAGTTATCTTCAGCTTTAGTCTTCAGACCTGGTCTTTTCTTTGCAGATGGAGTGTAATAGTTTTCACACAAACATCAAAAATGATCCAAAGCTGGTGTACTCCAGAGCGCAGGTTTCGTCCAGTGTCAGCTCTGTCTGTTTTCCTGTGGATGTGCATGTGTTCTTCTTTTTCTTGGTGCACTGTTGCTCTCTGGTGGTGGTCTGTAGAACTTCTGGATCAGGATATTTACCTGTTGTTCATGACTGTGTGTCTGTAGTTATGTGTACACAGTATATGCACACAGATGAGCTTGTCCAGTATTTAATAAAGACACTGAGGCCTGTTTGTTTCTGGATGATGTTGAACTGGTAAATCTGCTGGAATTATTGAAGAAAACAGTTGAATAGTTGAGTCTGTTTGTATGACTGTACCAACATGAACAGACTGCTGTGGAGAATTCAGTTACTGTGTTATGGATTAGTTGTGGTTTGATGTTAAAATTAGGAAAATAGTATAGTTTGATAGTTGTATTAAGTTCATGAAAAAGGTGTAAAAGCACTGAGGGGTTGGATTAAACCAGTTTAGACTTCTTCTTCCTGCTCCTTTTGCAGAATTCAGACTGGTATGTGCTTGAAGACAGATTCAGTTCATTTAAATGTTATTTTGTTTTTGTCTTAATTTGCTTCTTTTTTTTTTTTTTTTTTTTTTTTTTTTTTGTTCTTTGCATGTTCTGAATAAATAAATAAATAAGTAGCTTAAATCACTTTTCTTTGTATATAATCATGTGACAGGATGTACAAAGGTTTAATCAGTTTAATCAAACAATTAGAGACATTCTATTTTCAGTAATGCATCTCACCCACTTCACCATCTGGAGGCGTTCAGGGACAGCACCTCCAGCCACAGACTGACCCCCACCCCCCCCCCACCCCCACCCCCCCTCGGTCCAGGACTGAACGCAGCAGGAGCTCCTTCCTGCCGGCTGCCAGTGGACTTCTTAATAGTGCTGAGCAATAAATTATTGTATGCTGGGTGTTAGGGGTGTGAGAAAATATCACTTCTGCAATATATCACGATATTTGATTTCTCAATATTATATCAATATTAAAAAGTACTGTATGGATATTTTTAGGTATTTATTCAAATGCAGATATGATGGAGGTTCATTTTAGTTTTTCTTTTTTGTTTCTATTTTATTTATTCTTCTTTGACACTCTTTTATTCAGTAATGTTGGTTCCTTTGTTGGGATTGAACTCCAATCCTGTTCTGATGTTAGTTGTGAACTAATAGAATGTGAACATTTGAACAGGATCTGAAACTGGAATGTCTGTAAAACAGAATTTCAGTTTGAACACAGTTGGAACATTTGGTGATAGAACATTAGATCCTGTTGGGATCAAATACAAATGTGTTTAGGATTTATTTCAGCTTATTAAAATACAAACAGGATGGATTCCTTCCCTCCTTCAGTAAATCTGTGTGAAATATGCAGATCACTAATATTTCATCCACCAACACCATCACAAAGCTCCACACTGTTTCATCCACTCTGTAAATATATGCATCGTGATCATCACTTTTCAATGTGTCATTTATGAGACAAGCAGAGTAAACACAGCACATTTCCTTGTATTTATTGGCTTTTAATTGGTTATTCCATGCTTGTAATAAGTCAGCTCCAGTATGAGGCTCACTGTACATCAGAACGGTTATTACCTCAATCTAAGTACAATCATTTATCAGCTTTATAATAGGATGCATTGAAAAACAAAATCATTCATGCTTGTGGCTGTTGTATGAAATCAAAATGTATTTTATTAGTTGAATATCATACAAGTTAATAAACCCTCATGGTAATACAGTAGTACTGAGAAAAAAACAGATGATATGAAAATGAATTATTTTCCCATTCTATGATCAAAAAGGAGGAATAGGAGTGATTTTACCTGCCTCTATAATAAATAAATAAAAAAGTATAGATAATCTGTCAGTCTTAGATAGGCCTACATAGCTAACTGTTGCAGTTACATGAAATGAAATACTAAATATCCAAACACAATTATTCAAAGTAAAAAAGGACCTTAATGCCACAAAAATATCTTCAGAAATGTAACCCTTTCATGCACAGTGGTCACTCCAGTGGTCACTCCAGTGGTCACTCCAGTGGTCAGTTCTTCTCCATGTGTTCTCTTGTATATTCATGGGTTTTGTTGTTTTAGTTCCAGATCAGCCAACACAGTGGACACTTATGCACCATCCCATAATAATACACTGACATTCATACAGTTACTGTAATTTTATGTTCTAGATAAACCTGAACTGCACTAACATGACTGAGAGTAAATCAACTGCTAATTGTTATTAGACTGTAATTAACAGTTTTCTCAAACAAAAAGTTTTTTTTTTTTTTATATTATCTCTATGAAGTGAGTAAGAACTAGTATTAGAGGATGATAAAAGGTGAGAAAACATCAGATTTGCAGCATCAGAAATGCTTTTGTTTCATAGTTTTCACACAGTTTATCACTTTCTGATATTGCATTTTAAGTACATGTTTCTTTGCTTCAAAAATTAAACTCATCGTGTCCAGCTGAGTGGACTTTTGAGTGTTTTTGTTGTTGTTTTTTCATGCTAAAGAGGAATAAAAGCACTCAGGAAAAAAATCTTGACTAAGGCTCTCATAATTCATGCATCAAGGGGTTAAAATAGCCATTTCTTGTATTGATGTATTTGTATTTATTTTAAATATGAATGTCAAAACAAAGAAAATTAATGAACAAAACACTTCAACAAAAGACATAGAATACATATTCAAAAAGGAGTGAGAAGAAGCATAACTTATAAACTCCACCCCTTCTCCTTATAGAATTAATAACAGTAATAATCTTCCTGGTCTAAGCAGGTCTAGACTATAATATGACTGATACTTATTATCAAATCATTTGGTTTCTGGCTTTATATTATTAGAAACCAATATAATAGGATTTACATAAACACAGAATACAATTACACACATACACTACAAACAAAAAGTTAAGGATAGTTTTAAGTTTTGACCTATTTTTTTCAGTTGGGATTCTTTCACTGCAGTTTTTACTTTTTTGTGTGAACTGAATTGAAACAAATTTTTTTAAATGACCAGATGTAGTTTTATTTACTAATGGCAAAAATGACAAAAGACAATAAAAAAGAAATATCCTTAACTTTTTGTTTGTAGTACATATTCACACACACACACACACACACACACACACTTATTTATTTATTTCTTCCTAGTCTTTATACTTGTCTTCAAACTGTAAACTTTTTCAACAGCTCGTCAGTCTGTGGATAATTGCCCAGTTTAATGCTAACCACAGAATATACATGAGCTTTAAAGTACTCTGTGCATGTGGATGCTTAAAAGGAGATTTCCTTCAAATCTTGTCCTTTTCTGATCAAAGGTAAACAGTCTTTCCACAGACAACCGCTCAGAAGGTCGGCACTTCCTCAGATTTTTTCTGTGGTGAAGTTACAGCTTCAGAGCAGTGGATTTAGAAACAATAAAAATTATAATTAAAGAAAAGTTTTTGCATTACATATATCAGATGTTGAAAGCAAAGACAAGACAAAGAACAGTTTCACAGAAAATGACTGAAGATAAAAATGCAGCCAGTAAGTATAATGATAATAAATGACCTGATTCATTGAAAACTGTTTCAAATGAACATCACTGACTCAATGATGTATTTAGTGTTTATTTAAATAGAGATGTTTGAAGCCTGAATTCTTACCGGAGACCACAACATTTACAGCCTAGGCCACAGGTGTCAAACATGCGGCCCAGGGTTCAAATCCGGCCCACTAGAGGGTCCAGTCCGGCCCTGGGATGAATTTGTGAAATGCAAAATTTACACTGAAGATATGAACAATCAAAGATGTTAAAATAATTTTAATTCAGATTCCACATACAGACCAGTCAGACCTCAAATGGGTCAAACCAGTAAAATACTATTACAATAACCTATAAATAATGACAACTGCAGAGTTCATCTTTTAGTGTAAAAAAAAAAAAAAATTACATGAAAATGTTTATATTAACAAACTGTCCTTTTACAAAAAATGTGAAAAACCTGAACAAATATGAACAACCTAAAATGTCTTAAGAGAAGGAAATGCAATTTTACCAATATTCTGCTTGTTATTAAATGTGTTGTGTGTTTGTAATTGTAATGTCAGTTGTAATACACATGTGTAAATGATAAACGGAGGCAGAATATTGTTAAAATTGCATTTGTTTTTCTGAAGATGTTTCAAGTTATTCATGTTATTCAGATTTTTAAGGAGACGTTGTAGATGTAAACATTATAATGTCATTTTTCTTTTTTCGCTGTTATTCTTTTGTGGTCTGACCCACTGCAGATCATAATGGGGTGAATGTGGAACTGAACTGAAATGAGTTGGACAGCCCTGGACTGCAGGCTAATTTATAATGCCAGTCCCCAGATGGGCTTTTAAGTGACATAAAACAGTGGTACTCAATACAAACCCATTTACAGTCAAATACAGTAGACTGACAAAGAGTGACTTATTTCTGATGACATGATCACTTACCTGTAGCTTTTGTTTTCAGTTCGAGATCTGAAAGCAAACAGCTCCACAGACTGATTCCATGAACAGAAAAACAGGATCCAATATGTTACGGAAGTTTTTCTCTGCTGCTGGTGAATAATAGAGACATCTGCCGGCCGACATTATTTTAGTTCTTTGTCAAGAAAGGTCAGTTCTGCACACGAGTGGTGATTGTGAAGAAAAGACAAAGAGCTTCTCACAAGGTCCACCTTTTATTATAGGGTGAATCTCATTTGCAAGTGACACCTCCAGTCTCCTCAAAGGGCCTTTGGATTGAATGATGAACTCACGGCTTTAACAGTCAGTCACCTTTTGTTACCTTGCAAGAAAATTTACACACACAGTAGGAGGATTTGGGTGAGGACATGGGAAAGTTAGCATGCAGTGGGGAAGGGTAGTCAGGAATGGATATGGAAACAAAGAAGGGAATCAGAAAATTCCATTACAAATACCAAGTGGAATGTGTGAGGTTCTCAGGTTCTCCTGCTGTTCCAGTCCTGTGGTCTGAATGCAGGACATCAGTCTCCAAATAGAAGTGGGTGGTACCAAGGTTCTGATAGTTTGGGATTTTTCATCATAGTTTCCTCCGCCAAGGAGGTTCTGTTTTTGCCTGCATTAGTTTGTCTGTCCGGCCGGCCGCCCGGCCGCAAGATAACTGCAAAAGTCACGGACAGATTCAGATGAAAATTTCAGGAAATGTTGATACTGGCACAAGGAACAAATACATTTTGGTAGTGATGGGGGGGGCTGATCTGCCTTGGCGGAGGTCTGCGTTCTCAGAGTGCTTTTCTAGTTATTGTTATTTAGTTCTGACTTTTTTTCTCTAATTCAGTTTGTTTTAATTAGTTTTTAGAGCAGGTTTGCTAGTTTTTATTAGTTTTTGTTTTTTTCTAAATGCTTAGTTTTAGTTTAGTTGTATTTTTTTGTATCTTTTCTCTTCTTCGCTGTCGTATTCCCATAAATCCCAGACAGGACTCTGCTGCTTTAGTCTGAATGTTTCCAGGTTCAGTGGGAACCAGAAGACGACTGGAAACCAAGTGACGGTGCTGCTAGCTAAAATTGCTGGAGGGAAATAAATCGATTTCATATCAATCCAACAGTGACAAAAATGAAGGGAATTTGATCCATAATTTTTATCTGTTTTAGTTAATTTTGTAAACACACAATACAGTTTCAGTTAGTTGTCATTTTTTTCTTTTAATTATAGTTATTTATTTCAGTTAACAAATGTTTTTACAATTCTAGTTTTCGTCATTTCGTTAGTTTTCGTTAAAGATAATAACCTTGGGTGGTACTTTCACTGGAGGAAAACTCAACTAATGAAATGAAAGTCCATCTGTGACTTCCTATCAGTGGTCAGTAGTAAGTATACTGATATCTGAAACCATTTCCATGTTATAAGCATTAAAATATGGACCGTTAGAAGTAAATTTGTAATATTTAAAAAATTCATCAAAAATCAACATTTCTTAGAACTGTGACATTGTTCCATGGAAGTTATGCATAAAATTTGTAATGAATCTGACCCGTACTTTCATTAGAGGAGATGTTTGAAGAAATTCCTAACAAAAACAACAACAAAGACGATAAAAATGACGAAAACAACGAAAATGCCGAAGACACCAAAGACCATACAACTCCTCCACAACAGCTCGTGGCCTGTTGGATGGCTGCTGAGCTACAAAGCAGTTTGTCCAAATGGGAGGATACATCAGCAGGGTGATAGTTTGTTTTTTTAAATGGAATTATTTGCATTTTCCCTCATGTCCCTGTGGTCTCCATAAACTGTAAATGCTCTGCTTGGCTCTGAACTCTTCATTCATTCAACTCCACAGGTCCGTCTGCAACACTATTTCTGACTAACGACACCACAGAGGCGGTTTGGAGCGCTGGCCCTTTAAATGCACAGGAGACACTTCAGGCCCCGCCCCCTCCAGGTTATTGGCTGAGCTGCTCTGTCCTGTTCAACCAACCAAGGTTATTATCGTTAACGAAAACTAACGATATAACGACAACTAGAACTGAAAAAACATTTTCATTAACTGAAATAAATAAAAGCTATAGTTAAAAGCAAAAAAACAGAACTAACTGAAACTGTTGTGTGTTTATAAAACTAACTAAAACGGATAAAAATGACGCTCCGTCACTTGTGTTCACTTGTGGTTTCCAGTCGTCTTCTGGTCCCCACTCTACCTGGAAACATGGAGACTAAAGCAGCAGAGTCCTGTCTGGGATTGATTTGAATAGGAGCACAGAGAAGAAGAGAAAAGAGACCACTGAACTACAACTGAACTACAACTGAACTACAACTGAACTACAACTAAACTACAACTGAACTACAACTAAACTACAACTGAACTACAACTGAACTACAACTAAACTACAACTAAACTACAACTGAACTACAACTAAACTACAACTGAACTACAACTGAACTACAACTGAACTACAACTGAACTAAACTAAACTACAACTGAACTAAACTGAACTACAACTGAACTACAACTAAACTACAACTGAACTACAACTGAACTAAAACTGAACTAAAACTAAACTACAACTGAACTACAACTAAACTACAACTAAACTACAACTGAACTACAACTAAACTACAACTGAACTACAACTGAACTACAACTGAACTACAACTAAACTACAACTGAACTACAACTGAACTAAAACTAAAACTAAACTACAACTGAACTACAACTAAACTACAACTAAACTACAACTGAACTACAACTAAACTACAACTAAACTACAACTGAACTACAACTAAACTACAACTGAACTACAACTGAACTACAACTAAACTACAACTAAACTACAACTAAAACTAAACTACAACTAAACTGCAACTAAACTAAAACTAAACTACAACTAAAACTAAACTGCAACTAAACTACAACTAAAAGTAAACTAAAAGTAAAACTAAACTACAACTAAGCATTAGCAAAAAAACAAAAACTAATAAAACTATCAAACCTGCTCTAAAAACTCATTAACCTCCTCAGAGCCACTGTCCACATTTATGAACAACAGTTTCACAACTGTATACAAAAAAAAGAAAACTGTCCACCACAGAGGACATTCCATAAAAATGTTAAAAACTGCATCTGAAAAAGCTGTTGCATCCTGATGTTTCTAATAAAGAACTTATGTACTAAAAACAAATAAAACTGGTACTGCTGACATTTCCTGGGTCTGAGGAGGTTAAACTAACTGAATTAGAGGGGGAAAAAAAGTCTAAACTAACTCAAACTAAACTATGATGAAAAATCCAAAACTACTCTAACCTTGCAACCAACAGCTGAACACTGTAGCCAATCAGCTCCAAGTTTGGACAGATTTTCAGTTTGGACTACGCCCACTGCTGCTGATAAACAATTATGGAGAAATACTGGAGAAATGTTCGTCTGAATTCTTGACCTTCTCTGTGTAAATGTCATGACGTATCCACTTCTAGTTCTAGACGTAACAAATGAAGCAGGAATTCAAACAGGTTGTAGAAATCCACTGGATTTCTGCCTAAATGAATCTAAAGATAGTTTAGCAGCAGCTGAGGGTTCAGATTCAGACCGTCTGAACTGTTAGGGTCCAAACACACAAAGAAATGAAGCACAGACTAAGAAAAGCAGGTTCAGATGAATATGAGCCCTTTAAGGTCCAGGTCCATGAGGTCACTGAGGCTGAGGCTTCAGAACATTTCAGTCCAAACAAGAGAAAATAAAGGTGGAAAAATATAAAGAACAAACCGGGTGGAACAGAACACAAACCCACGGAGCTGCGGCTCACATTTCTCAGCATCACGTCTTATCCACCACATCATTAATTTCCTTGTTTCTCAGTGTTTATGTGTTGTCTGCAATAAACCTTGTCACTCCGCAGCTACAATAAACAACCTGTTGAGGCTGGGCCAAACTGTAAATACCAGAACATCTATTCTCAGTAAATCAGTGTTATTTACTACTGCCTTCACGCACCTTTGTTTCTGCAGTGGCGGCAGTGACGTGTTCGGGAGTCAGATAAAGGGTATTTCTCACCAACGCTTTCCTGTTATTTTCAAGGGTCCTTTGTTTGGTTGCGAGGCCTCGACCTGTCGGTTCTCAGGGGAACCAGAGGAACATTTGAGAGCTTAGGAACAGCCCAGAATACTCCATGTACCTGTGTGTGTCCGACGCCTCTGAAGGACGGATGATGGACGGACAGATGGACGGACGTCTGCTTCACAGGACCAGTGTGCCGTGCCTTTCAGACAGTGAAAAGCAGGACGTGTACGACTGTCAGAAAGATTCCACGAGCATTTAGAGTCAGGGTTACAGTTGGATTTCATATGGATGGAGCTGAATTATAATTATAGCAACATAACAAACCAGGAAGAGAGAAACAAGAAATTAGTTGATTAAGAGCATAAGATAACATGACATAACGCCACACAACACGACATGACATGACACAACACAACATAACACAATATGATATAACACAACATAACACGACATGACATGACACAACACAACATAACACAATATGATATAACACAACATAACACGACATGACATGACATGACATGACACAACATAACACAACATGACACGACATGACATGACCCAGCACAACTTAACACAACATGATATAACACAACACAACATAACACAACATGACATAACACAACATGACACAACATAACACAACATGACATGACACGACATGACATGACCCAGCACAACTTAACACAACATGATATAACACAACACAACATAACACAACATGACATAACACAACATGACACAACATAACACAACATGACATGACACGACATGACATAACCCAGCACAACTTAACACAACATGATATAACACAACACAACATGACATGACACAACAAAACACAACACAACAGAACATAATATGCAGTTGTAATAATATGCAGGTTTCTCAGGGTGATAGTATAAAAATTAAAATATACAGTCAATGTCAAAGTAAGAGATATAAGCAGCATAAAAGTGTAATAAAAGCAGAACAAAACAGTTAAAAGACTGCATGAACATGATCCTGCGACAGCAAGATCAAAATGTATTATTTATTTATTTATTTTATTTATTTAATAGAAGAAAAGGCTTTTGTCTTCCCTCTAACTTTCGGTTCACTGTGACAAAGTAAATCCTAGCGTTTGTCATAAATTCAACCTGTAAAACCAACAGGCTTTTGTTCTGGTGAGGAAACGTAAGACGAAAATCAGGCAAAAGGCACAACAATAATAATAATAATAATAATAATAATAATAATAATAATAATAATAATAATAATAATAATAATAATAATGACACATCCACTTATACAGTGCTTTTTTGGACACTCAGAGATGCTGTACTGTTAATGTAAACTGTAGTTCCATTTAGACCAACAAAAATCCAACTTTCTCAATCTTATATAACACATAAATGAACATTTAATGCTGAAAAACAATGTACAAAAGCAGAATATCAAAAGTCATACTGGACTCTAACACAGTTGGTCTAATAATCATTTCTAAACCAGTATGTTCCTGTTTTCCATGTTAACTCTAATATTTGTTTGATCAGTTTCATGTTGTAAAATCTTATTGACAGCTTGTGTTTATGGACATTTTTAATGATAACTATAATAATCATGTGTTGGAAACCATCCTCTTCCACCTCCCTGGAACTCTTCTGGGGTGACAGTGTGGCGCTGCAGTTTTGTGTCACTTTTAGGAGTGTCACTTGGAAAAAAAAAAAAAAAAAAAATCCTTGCTTTTCAAATTCCTGTCCTGGGCAGACACAACAACAACAGGAAGAAGGGCCATTTTCACAGGTGTCAGGAAGCACAGGAAATAAACAAGCTGAATACTGGAAAACAGTTTTGTACCAGTAAAGGGTCAGAGGTGAGGCTAATAAGACGCTCTGTGTGCTTTCTATCTGCTCTAAAAAAAAAACCAAAAACTGCAGTGGAGTCTCTAGTGAAACGAGGACACATACTGGTGTTTTTCTAATACACGAACACACGAACCAGAGAATCCAGACCAACAGATCCTGCTCACTCAGGAACAGGATTTCACTTCCAACAGCCAAAAGTCTCAGTTGAATGGTGGGAAAAGATAAAACCTTCATAAGTGTTTGTCTGCAGGAATTAAGTTTGATTTTAGACTAGTTTTAGGAAGGAAAACTTTTTCTCTCTGTGAAAAGAAGCACAGTCTGTGTTCTTGGCACAGCTGGGTTTTCTCTTGGCTTTTTTTTTAGTTTCTTCTATATCTAGGTGAAGCTAACTTCAGAATTCTTTCAAGAAGAGTGAAAAACTTTCCTTCTCTCTGCTATTTTCTGTTTTCTATATTCGTTCTTCTCCCACCTGTGAAATTGTCTTTTCACAGCTGATCTTTGCTCTTCAGTTCAGTTTTATTTTTGCAGGGACTCCAGTTCATCTTGTGAATATAAGAACAAAGATTAGTTTGTAATCTGCAGAAGCCAAGAAACTAGGGCTGGGACTATTTATGGCAGCAGTTCCAACCTTTTCTGGCTCCTGACCCCATTTTAACATCGCAAATTTCTGGTGACCCCAAACATTCAAAATGGAGACCTTTTTTTTTTTTTTTTTTTTTTTTTTGCTAAAATTAATTTGTTTTTGATCATGTAATAGTTTGCTACACTATGTTGCAAATAAATGTTTATTTCAGAGGACTTTTAGTCTATATAATGTCTATTATTGTGGACATTTAGTCTGTATAATGTCTATTATTGTGGACATTTAGTCTGTATAATGTCTATTATTGTGGACATTTAGTCTATATAATGTCTATTATTGTGGACATTTAGTCTGTATAATGTCTGTTATTGTGGACATTTAGTCTGTATAATGTCTATTATTGTGGACATTTAGTCTGTATAATGTCTGTTATTGTGGACATTTAGTCTATATAATGTCTGTTATTGTGGACATTTAGTCTGTATATTGTCTGTTATTGTGGACATTTAGTCTATATAATGTCTGTTATTGTGGACATTTAGTCTGTATAATGTCTGTTATTGTGGACATTTAGTTTATATAATGTCTATTATTGTGGACATTTAGTCTGTATAATGTCTGTTATTGTGGACATTTAGTTTATATAATGTCTATTATTGTGGACATTTAGTCTGTATAATGTCTGTTATTGTGGACATTTAGTCTGTATAATGTCTATTATTGTGGACATTTAGTCTGTATAATGTCTGTTATTGTGGACATTTAGTCTGTATAATGTCTGTTATTGTGGACATTTAGTCTATATAATGTCTATTATTGTGGACATTTAGTCTGTATAATGTCTGTTATTGTGGATATTTAGTCTGTATAAATGTCTATTATTGTGGACATTTAGTCTGTATAATGTCTGTTATTGTGGACATTTAGTCTATATAATGTCTGTTATTGTGGACATTTAGTCTGTATAATGTCTGTTATTGTGGACATTTAGTCTATATAATGTCTGTTATTGTGGACATTTAGTCTGTATAATGTCTGTTATTGTGGACATTTAGTTTATATAATGTCTATTATTGTGGACATTTAGTCTGTATAATGTCTGTTATTGTGGACATTTAGTTTATATAATGTCTATTATTGTGGACATTTAGTCTGTATAATGTCTGTTATTGTGGACATTTAGTTTATATAATGTCTATTATTGTGGACATTTAGTCTGTATAATGTCTGTTATTGTGGACATTTAGTCTGTATAATGTCTGTTATTGTGGACATTTAGTCTGTATAATGTCTATTATTGTGGACATTTAGTCTGTATAATGTCTGTTATTGTGGACATTTAGTCTGTATAATGTCTGTTATTGTGGACATTTAGTCTATATAATGTCTATTATTGTGGACATTTAGTCTGTATAATGTCTGTTATTGTGGATATTTAGTCTGTAAAATGTCTATTATTGTGGACATTTAGTCTGTATAATGTCTGTTATTGTGGACATTTAGTCTATATAATGTCTGTTATTGTGGACATTTAGTCTGTATAATGTCTGTTATTGTGGACATTTAGTCTATATAATGTCTATTATTGTGTACATTTAGTCTGATATAATGTCTATTATTGTGGACATTTAGTCTATATAATGTCTATTATTGTGGACATTTAGTCTATATAATGTCTATTATTGTGGACATTTAGTCTATGATAATGTCTATTATTGTGGACATTTAGTCTTATAATGTCTATTATTGTGGACATTTAGTCTTATAATGTCTATTATTGTGGACATTTAGTCTATATAATGTCTATTATTGTGGACATTTAGTCTGATATAATGTCTATTATTGTGGACATTTAGTTATATTAATGTCTATTATTGTGGACATTTAGTCTAGTATAATGTCTATTATTGTGGACATTTAGTCTGTATAATGTCTTATTATTGTGGACATTTAGTCTATATAATGTCTATTATTGTGGACATTTAGTCTGTATAATGTCATTATTGTGGACATTTAGTCTGTATAATGTCTATTATTGTGGACATTTAGTCTATATAATGTCTATTATTGTGGACATTTAGTTTATATAATGTCTATTATTGTGGACATTTAGTCTGTATAATGTCTATTATTGTGGACATTTAGTCTGTATAATGTCTATTATTGTGGACATTTAGTCTGTATAATGTCTATTATAGTGGACATTCAGTCTGTATAATGTCTATTATTGTGGACATTTAGTCTGTATAATGTCTATTATTGTGGACATTCAGTCTGTATAATGTCTATTATTGTGGACATTTAGTTTATATAATGTCTATTATTGTGGACATTTAGTCTGTATAATGTCTGTTATTGTGGACATTTAGTTTATATAATGTCTATTATTGTGGACATTTAGTCTGTATAATGTCTGTTATTGTGGACATTTAGTCTGTATAATGTCTGTTATTGTGGACATTTAGTCTGTATAATGTCTATTATTGTGGACATTTAGTCTGTATAATGTCTGTTATTGTGGACATTTAGTCTGTATAATGTCTGTTATTGTGGACATTTAGTCTATATAATGTCTATTATTGTGGACATTTAGTCTGTATAATGTCTGTTATTGTGGATATTTAGTCTGTAAAATGTCTATTATTGTGGACATTTAGTCTGTATAATGTCTGTTATTGTGGACATTTAGTCTATATAATGTCTGTTATTGTGGACATTTAGTCTGTATAATGTCTGTTATTGTGGACATTTAGTCTATATAATGTCTGTTATTGTGGACATTTAGTCTGTATAATGTCTGTTATTGTGGACATTTAGTTTATATAATGTCTATTATTGTGGACATTTAGTCTGTATAATGTCTGTTATTGTGGACATTTAGTTTATATAATGTCTATTATTGTGGACATTTAGTCTGTATAATGTCTGTTATTGTGGACATTTAGTCTGTATAATGTCTGTTATTGTGGACATTTAGTCTGTATAATGTCTATTATTGTGGACATTTAGTCTGTATAATGTCTGTTATTGTGGACATTTAGTCTATATAATGTCTATTATTGTGGACATTTAGTCTGTATAATGTCTGTTATTGTGGACATTTAGTCTATATAATGTCTATTATTGTGGACATTTAGTCTGTATAATGTCTAGTTATTGTGGACATTTAGTCTGTATAATGTCTATTATTGTGGACATTTAGTCTGTATAATGTCTGTTATTGTGGACATTTAGTCTGTATAATGTCTATTATTGTGGACATTTAGTCTATATAATGTCTGTTATTGTGGACATTTAGTTTATATAATGTCTATTATTGTGGACATTTAGTCTGTATAATGTCTATTATTGTGGACATTTAGTCTGTATAATGTCTATTATTGTGGACATTTAGTCTGTATAATGTCTATTATAGTGGACATTCAGTCTGTATAATGTCTATTATTGTGGACATTTAGTCTGTATAATGTCTATTATTGTGGACATTTAGTCTGTATAATGTCTATTATTGTGGACATTCAGTCTATATAATGTCTATTATTGTGGACATTCAGTCTGTATAATGTCTATTATTGTGGACATTTAGTCTGTATAATGTCTATTATTGTGGACATTTAGTCTATATAATGTCTATTATAGTGGACATTTAGTCCGTATAATGTCTATTATTGTGGACATTCAGTCTATATAATGTCTATTATTGTGGACATTTAGTCTGTATAATGTCTATTATTGTGGACATTTAGTCTATATAATGTCTCTTATTGTGGACATTTAGTCTATATAATGTCTCTTATTGTGCACATTTAGTCTGTATAATGTCTATTATTGTGGACATTTAGTCTATATAATGTCTATTATTGTGGACATTTAGTCTGTATAATGTCTCTTATTGTGGACATTTAGTCTGTATAATGTCTATTATTGTGGACATTTAGTTTATATAATGTCTATTATTGTGGACATTTAGTCTATATAATGTCTATTATAGTGGACATTTAGTCTGTATAATGTCTATTATTGTGGACATTTAGTCTGTATAATGTCTATTATTGTGGACATTTAGTCTGTATAATGTCTATTATTGTGGACATTTAGTCTATATAATGTCTCTTATTGTGGACATTTAGTCTGTATAATGTCTATTATTGTGGACATTTAGTTTATATAATGTCTATTATTGTGGACATTTAGTCTATATAATGTCTATTATAGTGGACATTTAGTCTGTATAATGTCTATTATTGTGGACATTTAGTCTGTATAATGTCTATTATTGTGGACATTTAGTCTGTATAATGTCTATTATTGTGGACATTTAGTCTATATAATGTCTCTTATTGTGGACATTTAGTCTGTATAATGTCTATTATTGTGGACATTTAGTTTATATAATGTCTATTATTGTGGACATTTAGTCTATATAATGTCTATTATAGTGGACATTTAGTCTGTATAATGTCTATTATTGTGGACATTTAGTCTGTATAATGTCTATTATTGTGGACATTTAGTCTGTATAATGTCTATTATTGTGGACATTTAGTCTATATAATGTGTATTATTGTGGACAGAGGCAGTAAATCCAGGTGTAGATTAAAGGTCAGGATCTGTCCAGTCAGTCCAGCTGGGATTTACAAGGAGGACAATTAATACTGAACAAACAAGAACTGAAACTATGAATGATGAAAGAGCTGCAGCATCTGAAACTGACCACAGTGAACATGTGACCCAAACAGAACCACAGTGCTGCAGTTTCACACTCAGTTTGTCTTTTATGGATTTGGATTGTCTCTGTCAACTCACCATAGATTTTTTATTTGTAAGTTTTTTATTTTTATTTTTATCAATTACTAGAAATTCCAGGCGACCCCATGTGAGGTCCCGACCCCAAGGTTGAAAAACACTGATTTATGGCTTTGATTTAGTTGAAGTCAAATAGTTTTACAGTTTTATGTCAGATTCTATTACAGCTGTCACTTTAACCCTTTACAGTTCACTCTGCAGGGGACAAGAGTTTCACTACTCTACTTCTAACAAAACATGCTGTCCACTGCAAAAGATGTTCTATGAAACAAAAATTAAACAAAAATAAAAATGTATCTGAAAACTGTTGCATCATGCTTTCTCCAATAATGACAAATATTTCATGTAAAAAAACAAAAAACAGAACATTTACTTCCCTGGGTCTCAGGAGGATAAGTCACCTGTCCACATCCACATGACCCCTTTAACATCAGTCCTTACATTAGTTCCATTAGAGGTGGACCTGCAGACCCTGGAGACCACACTGGACCTGACAGACCCTGGAGACCACACTGGACCTGACAGACCCTGGAGACCACATTGGACCTGACAGACCCTGGAGACCACACTGGACCTGACAGACCCTGGAGACCACACTGGACCTGACAGACCCTGGAGACCACATTGGACCTGACAGACCCTGGAGACCACATTGGACCTGACAGACCCTGGAGACCACATTGGACCTGACAGACCCTGGGGACCACATTGGACCTGACAGACCCTGGGGACCACATTGGACCTGACAGACCCTGGGGACCACACTGGACCTGACAGACCCTGGAGACCACATTGGACCTGACAGACCCTGGGGACCACATTGGACCTGACAGACCCTGGGGACCACATTGGACCTGACAGACCCTGGGGACCACATTGGACCTGGGATTGTGGACTCACTGTCCTCACTGGAACTGTCAAAAAATGTCAACTCCAAACTTTTCACGATGTTTTAGGGTGAAAAAGGCAAATTACATCAAGAAAATGTTCACATCTGCAAACTATCCTTTAAAAAGATGTGAATAACATGAATAACCATGAACAAACTGGGATTTATTAAGAAAAATTAGTGCCACAAATAAGGGTCACATGTTTGACAACCCTGATTTATAGATTACAGAGAAGTAATGGAGTAAGTAGGTAGTGATGTGGTGCTACATCAAATCATTCACTTAGCATATTTTTCAATGTAAAAGAGTAACTTATTATTATTATTATTATTATTATTATTATTATTAGTTGTAGTAGTAGTAGTAGTAGTAGTAGTAGTAGTAGTAATAATAATAATAATAATAATAATAATAATAATAATAATAATAATAATAATAATAAATGCACTAGAAATGTAACTGTACAAATGTTTCCTTCTGAAATAGTGGAGTTAAAAGAATGTCAAAATTGTGCTGAAGTAGAAATATAGTGATGTTTAACTATTGGAATTAAGTAAATTAATATATGCATCACAACATTTTTAGGCACCCCCCTGCCCCCCAATAAAAAAAGGTTCTGTGACCATAAAATTAGGTTTCTTATACAAAACAACCTAGTTTGATAAATATTTTATTTGATGATCATCACAATAACAGTCTTCAAACTGATCATATCAGTTCTATTTAGTTGTCTTTAGTTCGATAACTGCAGAACAATGCATCTAAAGTTGGAGTGTTTCATCCATTTAAATATACAGTAAAGGAAAGCAGTGTCATTAAGAAATACAGATGTGGAAAAAATTGTTAGACCACCCCTTGTTTTCTTCAGTTTCTTGTTCATTTTAATTCCTGGTCCAACTACAGGTGCATTTGTTTGGACAAATAGAATGAGACCAACACAAACAGCTCCTAGTAGTTGAATTTCACAGCTCATATCTATGCATTGAACATGTTTTCTGGATAAAAACCCAAATCCCTTCAGTTCTTCCATCAGTATCTGTGTCATTGTACTGACACAAACAGTGCTTTTATTCATTCCATGTTTTCTTTTCTGTCTGTTTTAGTCACATGACACACACAGGAGTTAGGACTGGATTGCACAAACATTATTTCTGATGACTTTGGATGGAATTTTTTTTTTCTGTGACTGTATTATATCCAAAATTAAAACTCATGCTTGCAAAATTCTGTATATTCAGTTTTTTTATTAATTTTATTTGCCTTACTTTTGCATGAAACCTTATTTTACACAGAGACATTAAAGTCTTTAATGTCTCTGTGTAAGCCCATGAAATTTAAAACTGCAAACAGTAACCACAAAAAAAGAGCAGAATCACATCCAGTTGTGATAATTTGGGTTTAATTGGAGAAGCAGTCCTTACATTGGCTGGTGATATATATACATGATACTTTCAGCTTTTCATATATACACACATTGTGAAGGAAATTATTACAGATTTCCAAAAGACTTAGTGCACGACTTTGGTTGAAAATCTTTAAAAAAAAAAAAAAAATCACTGTATCATGTTTTAACCCATAAAGACCCAAACTGTCACCAGTGGTCAAAACCATCTACTGATCTAAAACAAATAATACCTATTGATCCACTAATCCTATCAATACATGTCAATAATTGGTGTAAAGTTCAGTTCTTCATCTTTTCATGGTCATCAGATATGACCATATTTGGACGTTCAGAGGCTCTGTAGTTACCATGGAAACACTGTCATCTTCTACAACATTGATTCACCAGTCAAACCCATGGAGTTGGATCAATGACAGTGGATGGGAACTTTTGTTTTTATGTTTAGTTCAAGATATTTTTGCTGAAAAGGTCTTTTTTTTTTAAATTTCTTCTAATAACCTTTGAATTTACACTGAGCTTTAATGAATATCTTCATGATCAGTGAATGAAATATAGGAAGATACATAATTTACACTGAAAAAACTTAAAATAAAGATGATAATATTATTATATATGGTGATAAATCACTTAGGAAAGGTTACATATAGAGGAAAAATTCATTTGAGAGCTATAATAAAAGTGCTAAAAAAGTCAGTTTTTTGTTTCTGATATGAAAACCCCCAACTTTAATCTGAGTTGTTATGAAAATTTACATGACCAGTTAATTAAATATAAGAAAATACCTGATTTTCACTGAAAAACACAAAAAATATAGAGTTTAATATAATAGTAAATGGTGATAAATTACTTAAAAATGGTTCTTGTTTTGATATAATAACTACTGAATTTGCTCTGAGCTTTTATGAACATCTACATGAGCAGTGAAGTAAATATAAGAAAATTCAGGATTTTAACTGAAAAAACATAAAATATAAAAGACAATATTATAATAAATGGTGATAAATCACTTAAAAATGGTTAAATAGGGAGGAAAATGTATTTGGAAACTGCCACAAAACTAGCACTGGGCCTTTATGGGTTAAATAAATGCAAGGCTGTTGACATGAACGCTCCTCAACGAAGGCACACTAAGGAAGAGTCAGGTGGACGTGGAAGCTAACGGCACAGAGCACAGGATCATGACACTTCAGTTAGCTTAAAAAAAAGCATACAAAACAAACAAAAAAAACAACTTAAAGACATAAGCTGAATATACTGGGAACATCAGGAACGTTTTCAAACAAGGATCAGATTAGTCAAATCAAAAACCTCCAAATGTCATAAAAAAGTTTCCCCGTGTTTAACATAATAAAATAGATCTTTCAGTTCATTTTTATAAGTTAATGCTACATTTACACTGAGGCGCTGCGCTCCTGTCAGTGCTGCTCAGCGGGGGTGGAGCCACTTTGGAGCGCTGGATCGGCCCGGATGTTGAAGTGTGTTCTGGGTGGTGCTGACTTCACCTGAACCCACCTCTGCTCCTGCAAAGAAAGAAGATTCACATGTGGGAGATACACCCAACATCCACTAGTGTGAGGATCTGGAGGGAGTTCTCTGTGGAAGTCAATCTGTCGCATCAGATTTGGAATTATAAAAGCCACCGAATTTCTGGCACTGATGTTTTTTGCACTGAAATTAACTATCTGAATTTTTTTGTCTCTGAATTTAACTATGCTCATAAATTTAGAATAAAAAAAATCAGATGCAAAAAATTCAGAAGCAAAATATTCAGATGCAAAAAATTAAGATGCCAAAAATTCAGAAGCAAAAAATTTAGCTGCAAAAATTCAGAATAAAAAAATTCAGATGCAAAAAATTCAGATGTAAAAAATTCAGAAGCAAAAAACTCAGATGCAAAAAAATCAGAAGAAAAAAATTCAGAAGCAAAAAATTCAGCTGCAAAAATTTCAGCTGCAAAAAACTCAGATGCAAAAAATTCTGATACAAAAAATTCCGATGCAAAAACTTCAGATGTAAAAAAAAATCAGAAGCAAAAAATGCAGATGCAAAAAACTCAGATGCAAAAAACTCAGATCACACATCTGCACAGTCCATCTTCCTGCATCGGTGTCACATGACCAACCTAACGTAACTCGATTGGCTGGCTGTCGGTTCGACTGGAGATAGAATCGGTTGCTTATCGTTGGTGTCCAGGATGTGTGATCTGAATTTTTTGCATAGAATTTTTTTATTCTAAATTTATGAACACAGTTAAATTGAGAGACAAAAAATTCAGATACTTAATTTTAGTGCAAAAAAACTTCAGTGCTAGAAATTCAATGGCTTTTATTTTTCAAAATCTGATGAGAATGATTTACTTCCATAGCCAAACGTATCATATTTGATCCATGAGTTTTGAAGCCCTCTACATGATCACTGTGATATTTTTTTTCTTGAAAAACCTGATGTATACAATTAGATACATGTAATACACAGATAATCCACCAGGGGGAGGAGTTCATTCACCAGAGGCCTTTAGTGACACTACAGACTGACATTAATGAGGAAGGACTGGGACCATTTAGAAAAGAAATTCACTATTTGTTAGACATGTTTGTGTGAGATTATGTTTTTGTTTGTTCAAAAATAATAATATTCAAGCATTGAGACCTGATGTATTAAATATGATACAAAATTGAAACTCATACATGGAAATTGATATTTGAAAAGAAAAAAAAAGAAAAGTTGGAGTTGTTCAGAGGGACCAATAAAGTCTGCAGTTTCAAAGAACTGGAATTTTCTGTCAGTGATTTAAAGGTTCAGGCTTTACAGGGTGAAAGTACGTTTAGTGGCTGGAAAAAAAAGCTATTACAAGGAACTGAGGAAAGACAGAACCACCAACAAAAGACCAACGGATCGCAATTATTGAAGGAATATATGCAATGGAAAAAAATAACTCCCAAACTGCGACTATAACAAGTACAACTGGACAAAAAACAGAATAAATGGACTGATTACACTGAATAATGTGAATGTAGTGCAGTGTACCCAAGCAGGGTTTGTTTGTGTGTTTGTTGTTTTTGGTGACAATGCATTTATTTTTATTGTTTTATTTTATTTCATTTCATTTCATTTCTTTCTCTTTTTTTGCTTTATTTATGTATTTATGTATGCATGTATGTATGTATGTATTTAACAGTTGTTCTATGTCTTTTAATCTATTCTGTATTTTACTCTGTTTTTTTTGGTTTTTATGTCTTTTTCCGTACAGCTCTTTGGTCCACTGTGGTTGTTTTAAAGTGCTTTACAAATAAAGTTGGATTTTATTGGATAAAATTGAATAAAAACTGAAGTGAAAAACAAAAAGAAAATACAGACGACCCTGTGTTCATCTCTTCATCATTCTAGGGTTTGTTTCTTTGACCTGCCGCTGTCCTCACTGTCTCGTTTAAAACTCTTCTTCAAACCCACCTCTTCTCTTTGGCTTTTCACACGGCGTAGGTTGTTGATTCAATGTGCACAGATCTTTTATCTGGGGTGGATAGTCTATTTATTTATTATGGGGTTTTTTTATCGTAGTATTTTATCTTCGTATTATGTTTTTATTGTGTTTATTTTACTGTACAGGACTTTGGAAACCTTTGTGTTTATTTAAATATGTGCTTTATAAATAAAAATGGAACAAACTGTGTTTCTAACCCAGAAGGACCAAAGCAGCCACAAAAAGCACCTACTGATCTAAACTGTTTAATACCTGTTTATCCACTAATTCTATCAATCCATGTTAATAATTAGTGTCAAATACAGTTCTTCATCTTTTCATGGTCATCAGATATGACCCATTTGGACGTTCAGAGGCTCCATAGTTACCGTGGAAACACCGTCATCAGAGTTTGATCAGTGGCACTAGATGGACACACTTGGTTTATGTTGTTATTGATAGATTTTACAGTTTTTTCTGTTTTTCATATAATAACCTTTGAATTTACTCTGAGCTTTTAGGAACATCTGCATGATCAGTGAATGAAATATAGAAAAATACCTGAGTTTCACTGAAGAAATGCAAAATAAACAGGATAATATTACAATAAATGGGGATAAATCACTTATGAAAGGGTAAATATTGGGAACTGCCATAAAAGTAGCACTGGGTTGAAAAGATGGGAGAGATGGATTCGACATGTCACAGCAGTTCATCCATCGTTTATCTAAAACCAAGCTTATGTCCATTTCAGCCCTTTTTTTCCCCTTTTAAACCCTATTGTATCTATGTTTTGTTTTTTTTTTCATCAGAAATATGCACCCCAGCATTCCTGTTCTAGGGAGTTTAGTTCTTCATTGTGTAAAACATTGCATCTTTGGTATCGCTGAAGGAGGACCAGTCATCCTTATTTCAATCCAATCATCATTTCAGATCTGCACTGTTTCTTTACAGCTTAAAGTTTTTATCTGTTTTTTTGTTGTTGTTGTTGTTTTCTTCTCATGCTCATACTTTTTATTGCTTCTGCTGTAATGTTTGTAATGTTTTATGTGAAGCACTTTGAATTGTCTTGTACATGAAATGTGCTACAGAAATAAACCTGCCTGCTTTATCTGTATTGTCTGAGGAGTCACGGACGTGTCGCTGTGAGATTCAGTTGTAATTTTCAGATGAATGGATGAGAAGGGTGAACTGCAGTGGGAATAAATATGTGAAACATGGCAAATACCAATAAAAAGAGAATAAAAAAAAAACAAAGTAGCACTGGGTCTTCATCAGGGCTGTGTATTGGTAAGAATCTGGCAATACAATAAAAATCACAATACTAGGATCACGATACGATATATCATGATACTGTTAAAAAAGCAATTTTTAAAAATTCCCTCTGCCAAGGAGGTTATGTGTTTGCCGACACTGGTTTGTTTGTTTGCTTGTCTGTCTGTCCGTGTGCAAGATAACTCAAAAAGTTAAGGACGGATTTGGGTGAAATTTCAGGAAATGTTGATACTGGTCTGCGCTCTCTGAGTGCTTTTCTAGTTTTTTTCTTTTTTTCAATGATTATTTCCTAGAAGAACTGAATTCCAGCAGAAATCTGCACAAATACTAAACACATTTGTATTTGATCCCAACAGGATCAAATTTTCTATCAGCAAATGTTGAAACTGTGTTCAAACTGAAATTCTGTTTTCCAGACATTCCAGTTTCAGATCCTGTTCAAATGTTCAGATTCTATTAGTTCACAACTAACATCAGAACAGGATTTGAGTTCAATCCCAACAAAGGAACCAACATTATTGAATAAGAATGTGAAATAAGAAGAAATAAAATAGAAACTACAAAGAAAAACAAAAATGAACCTCTACATTATTTGCGTTTGAATAAATCTGCCTCTCAGACAATAAAAAGTGCTGTTAGGATGCTTCAAATAACCACTATTTAATAAAAGATATAAACACCAAAGAAAAAAAAACGGAACCTTCGTTGTTTACCTGCTTGTGGCTCGGTCTTCATCTTGCTGGCTATTTTGGCAAAGAATTTGAGGGTGAGACAAGCTCCTGTCTCCCTGTCGCAGATGCCACCTTTGCAGTTACATGTCTTGCGGCATTCAACCCCATAGGTCCCATACAGACAATCTGCAAAAAAAAAAAAAAAAAACCACAGAAAACAACACTTTCAATCCAGGCTGATTTCTTCCACAGCAACAAAAACAGTCCAGAATAGTTAGTCTGATGTGGACTGAACCCTTTCATGCATGAATTATGAAAACCTTAATCAAGATTTTTTTCCTGAGTGTTTTTATTTGTCTTTGGGTATGAAAAAAACAATGCGATAGAATTATTTTTATGAACCTGTTTTTTGATAAGTTAGAAAAATGTCCACTCAGCTGGACAGCATACGTTTCATTTTTTGAAGCTAAGAAACATGTATTTGAAACCCATCATCATAAAGTGATAGACTGTGTGAAAACTATGAAAGAAAAACATTTTTAATGCAGCTAATCTGATGTCTTCTCACATTTTATCATATTCTAATACTAGTTATGGAGATAATATGCAAAAAAAAACCCAACAACTTTTTGTTTGTGAAAATTAGCAGTTGATTTCCACTCAAACATGTTAGTGCAGATCAGGTTTATCTAGAACAGCACAGTTCCATTAATGTTCTGAACGTCAGTGTAGATGATGCATGAGCGTATCCTTCTGAGATCCAGGACAGTCAACATCTGTAGCTTTTTCACATGAAACAGTCATCCTGATTGGAAACTGCATAATGCAACAGTTTTTTCAGATACATTTTTAAAAATGATTTTCATGTATTTATTTTTTAATAGAACAGCATTTTTAAAACTAAAACTGTCCAACTTTGGTCCCTACAGAGGACTAATGCACTGCTGGGTCTGAGGAGGACATGGAACTAAACAAATAAACCCATGAATGAACAAGAGAACAAGTGAAGAACAGCTGTCCACTGGAGTGACCAGTGGAGTGACCAGTGGAGTGACCAGTGGAGTGACCAGTGTGCATGAAAGGGTTAATGTGGGCCCCTGTGGGCCATGACAACTGGCATTTCTTTAAACCCACATTCAAATGTTGAAATGAGTGAAGTTGCAGCAGGTTTGTGTGGACATATGAAAGCCAGCAGGCAGAGCTGCCAGCCTGTGTGCGCTCAGCTGATGGGTCCTGCCTCTGCACCACAGGACCACCAAACTGCAGCACTAGAAAACGCACAAATACACATGGAACGTCACCTTTACAAACCCCGTACTCGTCTCCGTAGTCGTCCTCATCCTTGTAGAAGTCGCAGAATAATCCCGGTCCGCACTTCACCCCGTGCATCCCCGACACCGTGCGGTAACAGTGCTCCCCTCTGCCGGCCGCACAGACCTGACAACAGCCGCAGTCATCCAGGACGCTCCGTGCGCACCGCTGCGCCGCGCCGCACGCCGCCGGACTGCAGCTGTCCGGACAGTTCACCGCGTACTTGACGTTTGCGCCCCACGCATCTGCGTCTGGAAGCAGAAGTGAAGAAGACAGCACTGAGATGAGCAGCAGAGACATGACCGGGGACACGGGCTCTTCAGTGAGGGGGGGTGGGGGGGGGTGGATGGATGGAGGTGAAGAGGCTGCGGTGCGGATCTGGACCTGAGCGGACTGACCCGGGCTCCATCAGGTCCAGGGTTTTCAGCTGGGCTCTGCTGGGCTCTGTGTCCGGGCTGCAGCCCCTCGTCAGTTTCCTCATTCCGGTGTTGTCGTGCTTGTGCCGGTCAGACCCCCTTTTTTTAGAGATCCGGCTTGGAAGTGGATGAAGTCTGGAGCGCCATCCAGGAACTGAAGCCGTGTGAGCTGATGTCATCAGGTCTGGGGTTTGTTTTCTCCTGAACTCTGAACTCAGGTTGGAGAAGGCAGTTTTATGTGAGGAGCTTCAAAGTCACAACATCCTAGGACGGAAACAGACGCACAGACTCTGTTCAAGGATGCCACAAGTCTGCCACAAGTCTGCCAGGCTGGAGCAGGGGCGGACTGGGGCCACAAGCGGACCACTGTCCGGGGGGGGGGGGTTCCTAAAAAAAGTTTGAATTAACTGAAATAAATACAAATTATAATGAAAAGAAAACAACAGAACTAACTGAAACTGTATTGTGTGTTTACAAAACTGACTAAAACTTATAAAAAATTTAGGATAAAATCCCCTTTGGTTTTGTCTTTGTCGATGTCAGATTGATGTTAAATCGATTTATTTCCCTCAAGCAATTTTAGCTGCTGGCCCCATATGATATTTAAGGGTCCGTCACTTGTGTTCACTTGTGGTTTCCAGTCGTCTTCTGGTCCCCACTCTACCTGGAAACATGGAGACTAAAGCAGCAGAGTCCTGTCTGGGATTGATTTGAATAGGAGCACAGAGAAGAAGAGAAAAGAGACCACTGAACTACAACTGAACTACAACTGAACTACAACTGAACTACAACTAAACTACAACTGAACTACAACTGAACTACAACTGAACTACAACTCAACTACAACTCAACTACAACTCAACTACAACTGAACTACAACTGAACTAAACCTAAACTACAACTAAACTACAACTAAACTACAACTGAACTACAACTGAACTAAACCTAAACTACAACTGAACTACAACTGAACCACAACTGAACTACAACTAAACTACAACTGAACTACAACTGAACTACAACTAAACTACAACTAAACTAAACTAAACTACAACTGAACTACAACTAAACTACAACTGAACTACAACTAAAACTAAACTACAACTGAACTACAACTAAACTACAACTGAACTACAACTGAACTACAACTAAACTACAACTAAACTAAACTAAACTACAACTGAACTACAACTGAACTACAACTGAACTACAACTAAAACTAAACTACAACTGAACTACAACTAAACTACAACTGAACTACAACTAAACTACAACTAAACTACAACTGAACTAAACTAAACTACAACTGAACTACAACTGAACTACAACTAAACTACAACTGAACTAAACTAAACTACAACTGAACTACAACTGAACTACAACTAAACTACAACTGAACTACAACTAAACTACAACTGAACTACAACTAAACTACAACTGAACTACAACTGAACTGCAACTAAACTACAACTGAACTACAACTGAACTAAAACTAAAACTAAACTACAACTGAACTACAACTGAACTACAACTAAACTACAAGTGAACTACAACTAAACTACAACTGAACTACAACTGAACTACAACTAAAACTAAACTACAACTAAACTACAACTGAACTACAACTAAACTACAACTAAACTACAACTGAACTAAACTAAACTACAACTGAACTACAACTGAACTACAACTAAACTACAACTAAACTACAACTGAACTACAACTAAACTACAACTGAACTACAACTGAACTACAACTAAAACTAAACTACAACTAAACTACAACTGAACTACAACTAAACTACAACTAAACTACAACTGAACTAAACTAAACTACAACTGAACTACAACTAAACTACAACTAAACTACAACTAAACTACAACTAAACTAAACTAAACTACAACTGAACTACAACTGAACTACAACTAAACTACAACTAAACTACAACTGAACTACAACTAAACTACAACTGAACTACAACTGAACTACAACTAAAACTAAACTACAACTAAACTACAACTGAACTACAACTAAACTACAACTAAACTACAACTGAACTAAACTAAACTACAACTGAACTACAACTGAACTACAACTAAACTACAACTAAACTACAACTGAACTAAACTAAACTACAACTGAACTACAACTGAACTACAACTAAACTACAACTGAACTACAACTAAACTACAACTGAACTACAACTAAACTACAACTGAACTACAACTGAACTGCAACTAAACTACAACTGAACTACAACTGAACTACAACTAAAACTGAACTACAACTGAACTACAACTAAACTACAACTGAACTACAACTGAACTACAACTGAACTACAACTAAACTACAACTGAACTAAAACTGAACTACAACTAAACTACAACTGAACTACAACTGAACTACAACTGAACTACAACTAAACTACAACTGAACTACAACTGAACTACAACTAAACTACAACTGAACTACAACTGAACTACAACTAAAACTAAACTACAACTGAACTACAACTAAACTACAACTGAACTACAACTGAACTACAACTGAACTACAACTGAACTAAAACTAAAACTAAACTACAACTGAACTACAACTGAACTACAACTGAACTAAAACTAAAACTAAACTACAACTGAACTACAACTGAACTACAACTAAACTACAACTGAACTACAACTGAACTAAAACTAAAACTAAACTACAACTGAACTACAACTAAACTACAACTGAACTAAAACTAAACTAAACTAAACTACAACTAAACTACAACTGAACTACAACTGAACTACAACTGAACTACAGCTGAACTACAACTGAACTACAACTAAACTACAACTGAACTACAACTGAACTACAACTGAACTGCAACTAAACTACAACTGAACTACAACTGAACTACAACTGAACTACAACTAAAACTAAACTACAACTGAACTACAACTGAACTACAACTGAACTACAACTAAACTACAACTGAACTACAACTGAACTACAACTAAACTACAACTGAACTACAACTGAACTAAAACTAAAACTAAACTACAACTGAACTACAACTAAACTACAACTGAACTACAACTGAACTACAACTAAACTACAACTGAACTACAACTGAACTAAAACTAAAACTAAACTACAACTGAACTACAACTGAACTACAACTAAACTACAACTGAACTACAACTGAACTAAAACTAAAACTAAACTACAACTGAACTACAACTGAACTACAACTGAACTAAAACTAAAACTAAACTACAACTGAACTACAACTGAACTACAACTGAACTACAACTAAAACTAAACTACAACTGAACTACAACTAAACTACAACTGAACTAAAACTAAACTAAACTAAACTACAACTGAACTACAACTGAACTACAACTAAACTACAACTGAACTAAAACTAAACTACAACTGAACTACAACTGAACTACAACTGAACTACAACTAAACTACAACTAAACTACAACTGAACTACAACTAAACTACAACTGAACTACAACTGAACTGCAACTGAACTACAACTAAACTACATTAAAACTAAACTACAACTAAACTAAAACTAAGCATTTAGAAAAAAATGAAAACTAATAAAAACTATCAAACCTGCTGTAAAAACTAATTAAAACAAACTGAATTAGAGAAAATAAAGTCCAAACTGAATAAAACTAAACTAGAATGAAAAATCCCAAACTATTAGAACCTTGATACAGACTTATCCAAGCACAGTCAGACATGGCAGGAGCTGCAGGATAATACACAGACAAACTAGACTGGAATTAAAGCCACTAGAACAGGAAGCAGTGAGTTGGATTCTGTTTTCTCTGTAAATATCTCCTTTATTTAACCAGGTACAAAAAAGCCTCTCTGAGATTGCAAATCTCTTTTTGAAGCGTGACTTGGCCAAAAAAAGCAGCGTAACACATAGTTTCTGACAAGACCAGACATAATCAACACATACTAAAAAAAACTAACTATCAATAGTTACAAAACAATCATTTGAGCAAGTTTGAAAACAGTTACACTGACCGACCTCATTGATTTCAGGCTCCTTTAAAAGAGCTTTAAATTCACCTGTAGTAACAAGGTCAGATGGACTGAGGCTGTTTTGCAGGACATTCCATGCAGAGGTGTCCAACCAGGTGTGCAACAGGGAGGAGCACATGGGACTCTGAATGTTTGTCTGATTAATGTGTAGTTGTTTTTTACGTTAAAGACCCAGTGTGATGAATACACCCATAAACCATGGGTTTATGCACATTTGCACAAATCTGGAAATTACAAATTGTCTGACACCAGTTGGTGTCCTGATATAAACCATCTGGATTCTGTCAACAACAACAACAACAACAATTACAATTTTACAAACAATTCAAAGCACAATGAAGGAATCTGTTAGGTTTACTAGGATACATCCTGCAGATTTCACAGTGATATTTGGGGTGTAACTGAATACTGGCTTAACACTATTGTCCAGTCATAAGTCTGATATGCAATCAAACTGTGGCAACATTAGTTTTCCTATGGACATACATTATATTTGACATATTTATGTATATATAATAGACACAATACATTGGGTATATACAGTATATATGATAATAAATGAATACATTCTGTATACTAATAATACTAATAATAATAATACTATTACTAATAATAATAATAATAATAATAATAATAATAATAATAATAATAATAATAATAATAATAATTATTATTATTATTATTATTATTATTATTATTACAATACATAAAACATTGGTCTGTCAAACCCTATTTTTTCACTGTCTTTCTTCAACCCTACTATGAGCAGAGACTGTGTATTATCAGGATAAATATGTTTCTCTTGATATAAATGGGATGATGACAGATGTTCACTTTTTAGATTAAAAAAAATACAGTATTTGTAATTAACCCATACAGACCCAGTGCTAATTTTGTGGCAGTTCCCAAATGAATTTTTACCTGTGTTTAAAATTTCTTAAGTAATTTATTAGCATTTATTAGAATATTATCCTCTGTATTTTGCATTTTTTGCAACAAATCATGTATTTTCTCTATTTGATTGAGATGTTCATTGAAGTTCAGAGCAAATTCAAGTGCTATTACATCAAAACAGAGAAAACTGAAGAAAAAGTGACTTTTTCAGTCAAATCTGTCATTAACTGAACATAACCCCAGTGTGTCCATCCACTGTCACTGATCCAAGTCCATGGGTTTGACTGGAGAATCAATGTTTAAGAAGATGATGGTGTTTCCACGGTAACTACAGAGCCTCTGAACGTCCAAATGGGTCATATCTGATGACCATGAAAAGACGACAAACTGTATTTGACACCAGTTACTGACATGTATTGATAGAATGAGTGGCTGAACAGGTATTAAACAGTTCAGCTCAGTGTGTGGTCGGTGGCTCTTTGGGTCTCTGTGGGTTCAGCTCCATCACATTTTAATATGTTCAGTAATTCTTTGTCCATCATTATTTCTGTTGCTAAGTTCTAGTCAGTTTATTCCGATCCATTCAGATAGAAACACCTACACAGCCATCAGGAGCCTGGGGTCGGGGGCTCTCCCTGGGAGTGCGCACCATTCAGTGGTGTTAACGGTGCCAGTGTGGACCAGGGAGTGCAGGGTGGTCCAGCTGGTTCCAGAGCGCCCCAGGATCTGCACCACCTCAGATTTAGCCAAACACAGGAGCAGGTGACCAGTGGGGTCCCACTGAAGGGAGGTGATACTGTCCTGCACCGCAGAGGGAGGGTTAGTGATACCACTGGAAAATCAGAGGGAAACGACACAAAACAGGACACACTGCATCTGACACAGATTTGAGCTGTGGGTTCTCTGGAGCTCAGATTAGATTAGATCGAACTAAACGGATCCTTTGGGCAGATCCCTCAGAAAACGGAGCTTCCAACAGCAGCACAAGACATTTTAGATCAGCTGATGGTTTTGGTCACTGGGGGCTCTTTGGGTCTTTATGGGTTAATATTGGTGCATTTGTGTGCACTTCTGGTTATTTCTTTTTTTAATCACTTTTTTGTATCACTTAATATTTAAACATTTAATATTTTACATTTTACATTTACATTTAAATATGAACCATCTCAGATTCTGAGAACCTCTGGGACTGGTGTTCTGCTGGTGCCCAGAGTCAGGACTAAACACAGTGACGCTGTGTTTCAGTTCTCTGTGTTTCAGTTCTATGTGTTTCAGTTCTATGTGTTTCAGTTCTATGTGTTTCTGTTCTCTGTGTTTCAGTTCTCTGTGTTTCAGTTCTATGTGTTTCAGTTCTCTGTGTTTCTGTTCTCTGTGTTTCAGTTCTCTGTGTTTCAGTTCTCTGTGTTTCAGTTCTCTGTGTTTCAGTTCTCTGTGTTTCAGTTCTATGTGTTTCAGTTCTCTGTGTTTCTGTTCTCTGTGTTTCTGTTCTATGTGTTTCAGTTCTCTGTGTTTCAGTTCTATGTGTTTCTGTTCTCTGTGTTTCTGTTCTCTGTGTTTCAGTTCTCTGTGTTTCAGTTCTCCGTGTTTCTGTTCTCTGTGTTTCAGTTCTATGTGTTTCAGTTCTCTGTTTCTGTTCTCTGTGTTTCAGTTCTCTGTGTTTCAGTTCTATGTGTTTCAGTTCTGTGTTTCTGTTCTCTGTGTTTCAGTTCTCTGTGTTTCTGTTCTCTGTGTTTCAGTTCTATGTGTTTCAGTTCTCTGTGTTTCTGTTCTCTGTGTTTCAGTTCTATGTGTTTCAGTTCTCTGTGTTTCTGTTCTCTGTGTTTCAGTTCTATGTGTTTCAGTTCTCTGTGTTTCAGTTCTGTGTGTTTCAGTTCTGTGTGTTTCAGTTCTCTGTGTTTCAGTTCTGTGTGTTTCAGTTCTATGTGTTTCAGTTCTCTGTGTTTCAGTTCTATGTGTTTCAGTTCTATGCAGTTAAACTCTGTTTCAGTCTTCCTGATGACATCAGACAGACCTGAACTGTGAGTGTTTCAGTCCAGGTTGAAAACAGCTGTTTGACTGCATAGAACAACTGAAAGGGTTCTATCTGACCTCTGACCTTTTACTTTTAATTGATTACTATTTATGTTTTATTGATAAGACAAGAGATAAGATAAGATAAGATAAGATAAGATAAGATAAGATAAGATAAGATAAGATAAGATAAGATAAGATATTCCTTTATTAGTCCCACAGGGGAAATTCCAGGTTTACAGTAGTAAGTACAAGCACACAAGAGCAAAGATGTGCAAAAACAAGATCAACACAATCAAGACAACTATTATGTTTAATTGTAATTGTGTGTTTTTAACCTGTTTCTGCAGGACGACACAGTGGTGCCTCACACACAGAAGGTCCTGGGTTCCATTCCAACACCAGCTGATGGGGTGGGGCCTTAAGTCCATGGGGGTGGGGCCTTTCTGTGTGCAGTTTACATGTTCTCCTGGTGTCTGTGGGTTCTCTCTGGTCCTCTGGCTCCTCCCACCATCCAAACACATGCTCTGATAGGTTCATGGGTTCATCTAAATCCCCATAGGTGTGACTGTGACAGTGCGTTTGTCTGTGTATGTTCAGTCTGGGATGAACTGGTCACATGTCCAGGGTGAACCCCGCCTTCACCTGTAAGTAGCTGCGATAGGCTCCGCCCCTGTGACCCTGGTGAGGATAAAGCAGGTTCAGAAAATGAATGAATGAATGAATGAATGAATGAGTGAGTGAATAACCAGTCTGTTTTCCATGTCTGCACACCCTGGGCCTCCCCCTGTGGCTGACCTGTCCTGTGCTCATACACCTGCCTGGCCTGACCAGTCACCGGTGGTGCTTGGTGCAGTTTCCACTCCTCGCCGCCAGATGGCAGTGAGCAGCAGCAGCAGCAGTAGTCAGACAGCCAGTCCTCCAGCGCAGACTGAGAAGAACCACAGCCGAAGAAGAGTGTGCAGGAGGAGAAGGGTGAAATGAAACTCGTCCGAGGGAGACCTCCGTGGGACGGCGCAGGTACAGCATTCATCTGACAGCGGGGCGTTCCGCACAAGGTAACGGACATGTCTCCGGTGTGTTTTTCCGTCCTGTCTGGTCCCGGTTCACATGTGTTCGGCTCAGGTTTGTGTTCGGAGCCGTTCGCCTTCAGTGTGGAGGGGCTTGGTCTGCCGGAGCTGCCATGAACACAAACAGACTAGCAAGTGCAGGCAGTAGCATTAGCTTCAGCTGTCAGCCACTGCAGCAGCAGCAGCAGCACCGGTGTTTGTGAATGTCACCACGGAGACAGCCTGTCCTGCTCACACATTAGGGCTGAGGAGGATGGAAGGAACGGAAGGGCACAGATACAGGCTGTCCTGCACTGACGTGTAGAAGTATATGTGTTTAAATAGTGTCTGGTTGGAGCTGGGAAATGTTGACAGATGCTTGAGAGCACAGAGCCTGGAAGGAAGAGGATGGAGAACAGCCTTAATTGTAAATTAATTAAGTTAGCTGCTCTGTTGGCTAATGCTATTTGTCTGAAATCATATTTCAGTGCTTGAACGGTTCATACAGTCACGGAAAAATGATTAGACCACCCTTTGTTTTCTTCGGTTTCTTATTCATTTTAATGCCTGGTCCAATTAAAGGTGCATTTGTTTGGACAAATATCATGATACCAACAAAACTAGCTCATAGGAGTTTAATTTCACAGCTGATATCTAGCTATTATTATTTTTTATTATTATTATTAATATTAATAATAATAATAATAATAATAATAATAAATGCACCAGAAATGTAACTGTACAAATGTTTCCTTCTGAAATAGTGGAGTAAAAAGGATGTCAAAATTGTGCTGAAGTAGAAATATAGTGACCTTTTACTATTGGAACTATGTAAATTAATATATGCATCACAACAGTTTTAGGCACCTAGTTTGAAATGTTTGTTTTATTTGATGATCATCACAATAACAGTCTTCAAACTGATCATATCAGTTCTATTTAGTTGTCTTTAGTTCGATAACTGCAGAACAATGCACCTAAAGAGCGAGTGTTTCATCCATTTAAATATACAGTAAAGGAAAGCAGTGTCATTAAGAAATACAGATGTGTAAAAAATTATTAGACCACCCCTTGTTTTCTTCAGTTTCTTGTTCATTTTAATTCCTGGTCCAACTACAGGTGCATTTGTTTGGACAAATAGAATGAGAACAACACAAACAGCTCATAGTAGTTGAATTTCACAGCTGATATTTATCCATTGAACATGTTTTCTGGATAAAAACCCAAATCCCTTCAGTTCTTCCATCAGTATTTGTGTCATTGTACTGACACAAACAGTGCTTTTATTCATTCCATGTTTTCTGTTCCTTCTATTTTAGTCACATGACACACACAGGAGCTAGGACTGGATTGGATAACCATTGGATCTGATGACTTTTGATGGTCTCATAATTTTTTCCACAAATGTATAACATCTCTTTTCCACTTATTTCTTGGCATGAGCTTCAGATTCTACACATGACTCATGTTGTGGCGCATAAATGTCCTTTAATTTGTCTACAGTTGATGTTGTGTTGGATTTTGATTGACAGTCTGACTGACAGTCCTGGTTTCAATAGTCATCATGGTAACGGTTGCTGTGGTAACAGCGCAGAACACCCTTTCTGGGGCTGGTTTCTGTTTGGGATGACCACCAGTAGCAGTGTGGGACCTTCATCCTGGTCTGCCTCCAGGCTGTCCTGACATCAGGACCCAGAGAGGCACCAGAGGGAGGAGGCGGCCAAGGGGCATGAGGGGTTTGAACCCAAACTGCATCAGCATCAGTGGATCCTTTCACTGTGTGGGAGCAGGGGCTGAACTTATCGACCCAAAATGTGTCTGTGTACATGTATGGTCGGATTTATATGTTTTATATCATGGGATTTAAAAATATGTCTGGCAGTGGGCATCTGTTACCATTTATCACTAGGGCTGTGTACCGGCAAGAATCTGGTGATACGATACAAATCACAATACTAGGATCACAATACGATATATCACGACATATCATTATACTGGTTAAAAGGCTATTTTTTTGTTTGTTTAGTTTTTTTTAAATGATTATTTCGTGGAAGAATTGAATTCCAGCAGAAATCTACACAAATACTAAACACATTTGTATTTGATCCCAACCGGATCTAATGTTCTATCACCAAATGTTCCAACTGTGTTCAAACTGAAATTCTGTTTTACAGACATTCCAGTTTCAGATCCTGTTCAAATGTTCAGATTCTATTAGTTCACAACTAACATCAGAACAGGATTGGAGTTCAGTCCAAACAAAGGAACCAACATTATTGAATAAAAGAGAGTTGAATAAGAATAAATAAAATATAAACAAAAAAGAAAAACAAAACAAAAATGAACCTCCACAATACCTGCATGTGAATAAATACCTAAAAATATCAATACAGTACTTCTTAATATCGATACAGTATTACAAAATGAAATATTGCAGTATATTGCAAAAACGATATTTTCTAACACTCCTGTTTATCACCTACATGTAGTCACAGTAATGATGTTTAGTTGTCTTGGAAGTAGTTTTTAATAAGGCTGCATGATATTGGCAAAACTTGCAGTATGTGATATGGGTGTACAGCATTGCGATAATGATAATATTGCGATATTTCTCGGTCACCTAAAGAAATACCAATTTCATCTACGAAGAAAAATGTTAAAATGAGCCACTTGTTTGTGTGCTGACTCAATTATTTATAATTTAAGGCAAAATACTGGACTAATAGAATCGATTGAACAATTCTGTCCAAGAACCGGGTGTTGGTGCTTCTAGGGCTGAAAGATATATCGTTATTGAATCGATATCTAGATATGAACATTCAAGATATTAATATCGAAAAAGCAACAATATAAACGATACAGATTTCCCTGCGCTCGCCCTGCATGTACAGCTGTGGAAGTCACAACAAATTTAATTTATTCGTACTTTATGTTAATGTTGATGACTGGCAGTGAGTTCTTATAAATAAAACTGCACTTTCCACATTCTGTTGTATGATGTTTGTATTTTTCTGAAAAATGCTTGGTTTTCACCGAACCCGTAGTCATATCGTATCGTATTGATATCGAGATATCTGGCATGAATATCGAGATATGACATTTTGTCCATATTGTTCAGCCCTAGCTGCTACCATAGACCTTCAGACACAAACGTAGTCAAATATTTTGTCATTTTATTCACATATAGCAATGTGTAAATGACATGGATGTATTTCATAATTCCAAAAGTGCACGACTACTGCCATGTAAGAGCTTTAACAAAACACTATTCCATTGCTCGCATGGTTTGGTATCTATACTGCTTATACAAATAAAATCTTTAATTCTAAGTGTTCAGGCCTTGCCTAAAGTTGTGTTCTGAAAATATTCACATTTTTTCAACTTTAATAACATGTAAACTTGCATTCAGCCAGCAGCAGTAGCAGTACTACAGGCTTTTTTTGGCCAGAAAAACTAGTATTTTAGTATTAGAGTGGTAGAGAAAACCAGTCTGGTACCCCATGCTGTGTAAAACAGAAAGCTAACAGAAAAAAAAGGAAATAAATCATCATATCTTTGTGATATGAATATTGCAAACTTCGTTATCGCGATAATATTTTTTCAACATATTGTGCAGCCCTAGTCTTTAACAATATCTTTCTTTTTCTGCTAATTTCATGCAATTTGTGGGCTATATTATAAACCTAACAATAAGTTACTTACACACGTGTCAATTACATCTAAAGAAGAAGAGGCATTTTTGGTTTTCAGGCTTTTTAATCATTCATGGCTATTGCTGAAATATTCCAAGAAATTGATTTATAGCTGGAAAATACACAGTTGGAATAGTGATGTTTCCAGTTATAAGCGCAAACAGTGATAACTGCAATTATCTCAGACAGTTGTGATGATGTAGGAACTGTCGCAGGCCTACCTACATTTATTTATCAGTCAGAAGTGCTTTGTACATGATTTTACAGGGATTTAGGGGATGTAACTGTAGAGAGAACAGAGTGAGAAGTGTGTTTCTCCAGGTGCATGACTGTGTCCTGTTTGGCTCTGGAGCACAGTTAATGTCCCCTTAAAGTGTGGAACAGACAAAACAAACACTGGCTCTGACCAAGGTCCTCTGCATTTGGAGAGACCACTGATGGGGCACAGCAGTGAAATCTGCCATTTTACAACTAGATTTAACTAGGGATGGAACCATTACCAGTATAATGATAAACAGCGGTAAAATTGCAGATGGTTGGTATTACCGTTTAAATTCTAATTCTCATGATAACTGTGTTTGATTACCACACTTTTCTGGAGAAAACGCCTATGTAAAGATCTGCTTTTATGTCAAATATTTGAGTATAGTTTAATTTAATACAATTTTAATTTTCTATACCTAATATTTGAACCAATATTCACTTTTAAAGTCTTTGAAAAGGTTTGTTAAGCATCTGTGTGTTATTTATGCAATAAATTATATACATTTTTCAAATCAGATTTATATTTTTTGTGTGTTTTTTTACCTTTTGTGTTTTTATAGTAGGTTAAAGTGAAAAAAATAATAGACAGATGATATAGATGAAGTTGTGCTGAAAAAACAGATCCCAAACATGGGTATAGTAAACATGTGTTTCTATAGTATATAAAGGCCAAATCAAAAGGACTGAAAAACAGACAAAATAGACTCAGACCACTAAGGGTTAATATTGGAATGTTTCTGACACAGAAGGGACACTGGGACTATTATTTTATTTTTATTTTTTTAATTTTTTTTCCAAAATACAACTTGGTTAAATTATTTCAGTGTGTGTATTAGTACTTTTGGAACATTTTGAGCACAATTTCAACAATATTGTGATAATAATGATAACCGTCATAATTTTGGTCACAGTATCCCTGATAGGACATTTTCATATGGTTCCATCCCTAGATTTAACTTAATATTACACACTTTAAGATGAACTCAACTACTTGATTAATAATGAAAATAATACTGCATGATAAGGTAGTTGTTTTTTTTTTTTAAGTTCTCGTTGCTTTAGTAGAATTAAAAGCACTTTTCCACTGCAGATGATTAGTTTAACGAGGTATTAGAGTTGTCATCTTTTACCGTTGTGTGAGAATGCAGGATCAGAAATGACTAATGGCTGAACACAGTCTGACAGAGGTTTGGATAAAACTGTGACCCAGTTTTACAGTCACTCCTCCCACTTCATATCTCTGACATTTAACTTCCCCTCACATCGTCGCAGGTGCTGTATACACTCCAGTTCAGTGTCGCATATTCCCTTTGTGAATTCTTAGACTGGATAATATAGTTAATACTCCAAGATGATGAAAATACCTGAAGTGTACCTCTGAAGTCTGGAGGGAACAGCTGCCAGATCCAGCTCAGTGGACGTCATGAATGTTTTTATTGCACAATTATTTACCGATGTGTAGGGGTGTTAGAAAATATCAGTTCTGCGATATATCACGATATTTCATTTCACAGTACTGTATCGATATTTTTAGGTATTTATTCAAATGCAGATATGATGGAGGTTCATTTTTGTTTTTTGGTTTTCTTTATTGTTTATATCTTATTTATTATTATTTAACACTGTTTTATTAAATAATGGTTATCTGAATCCTCCTAAAAGCACTTTTTTCTGTCTGAGAGGCAGATGGGAGTTCCTTTGTTGGGATTGAACTCAAATCCTGTTCTGATGTTAGTTGTGAACTAATAGAATCTGAACATTTGAACAGGATCTGAAACTGGAATGTCTGGAAAACAGAATTTCAGTTTGAACACAGTTGGAACATTTGCTGATAGAACATTAGACCCTGTTGGGATCAAATACAAATGTGTTTAGTATTTGTGCAGATTTATGCTGGAATTCAATTCTTCCAGGAAATAATCATTTTTAAAAAAGAAACAAACAAAAAAATTGCCTTTTAACAGTATCATGATATATTGTTAAATATCGTATCATGATCCTTGTATTGTGATTTGTATCGTATCTCCATATTCTTGCCGATACACAGCCCTATTGATGTGTTACTGGACAAGTTGCCTGCTTACCAGAAAAACTGTCAGGCTGAGGAGCCCATTACTATATCAATGCTAGCAGTTATTTTTGGTCCGAGTGGAAACCATATAGCCCCACAGGCCTCAGGCAAGGAAAGAGTCACGAGGGTCTCCTGTGAAGATATGTATATTAACCTCCATATTTGACGTGCAATGAACCAAAAAGCTCAGTGCCAGGCAGCTTTAATGTCTTTGTTGTGGTGATGCAGTTTGTCCTAAATAGAAAAACAGGTTACTTGTGTGTATGTGTGTGTGTGTGTGTTGTTTTTTTTTTTTTTAGAAGACTAGACATGCAGAGCAGACACAGTGTGAGTTAGGTAACACCCAGTGGTCTTTGCATGGGATGGGAATCATATGTCAGAGCATCAGGTGACCAACACTGAGACGATGACTATGACAACTGCAGTCCGACTGGGCCACAAAATATGAATGAATGACACTGGCAGGGGATCAGCTGACGCAGGCTCAGACTCTGTGGACTGCGTCTGAAAGCAGGTTCAGTTCCTGAGCGGCTGTTAAAGGTCCAGGGTGTAAGATTTATTTTTTTCACTTAAGTTTTTATTGACATTTTTTACACATCTATTTGACAACACAACAAAATATGAACAAACCAACATTGCTTGGGTATATTATACCTGTATCAACACATTTCCTTTATCCAGTCTTTCCATCATTCTTGGCTCTGGAAACTGTCCATGTATTCCACTTTTGGTCCATTTGAGTTTCCTGTAGTCGCATTTTGTGAGTTACCGTTTCCATTGTATATATTCTGTCAGTAATTTCAGTCCACTGCTCCTGTGTTGGTGCTTCTGTTCTTCCCCAGTTCCTTGTAATAGTTTTTTTTTTTACAACCGCTAAAAGTATCTTAACCAAGTCCATGTCGTTTCCCACTACATTTCCATCAGATCAGTTCCACAAATACCGTCCATCACAGCACAGTGGAATGTCATACTCATTACTTGTTGTAGTGCTCTACACACCATTTCCCAAAACTCAGTTACTTTACCACATTTCCGAAAAGCATGTGTGTGATCTACATCCAATTCTCCACATTCCCTCCAACATTTCTGCTGTCTGTGTAGCTGCTGACTTTTCTTCTTAGGTGTAATAAAGAAACGCACCAGATTTTTCCAGGAGAACTCCCTCCAGATCTGTGAACTAGTGGCTGTTTGGTGAATCTAACACACATTAAACCAGTCGGCATCTGTAATTTCCACATTGAGCTCCTTCTCCCATTTTTCTTTTATATAATTGGTTGAGTTTTTGTCATGTGAGTTGAACCCACGATAGACTGCTGAAATTATTCTTCATTTACTTTCCTTATATGCTTCCAGTGTGTAAGGTTTAGGGGGGTTTATGAGGCTCTAATTGTTGACATTGAATTCTATTCATAGTTATGTTTTCATTACTGTTTCAGTCACATGCAAATAAGAATTGTCCACCGTGTTGAACTGCTATGTTTACAGGTGTTTTCCTCTTTTCTGTGTTCACAGATGGTAATGTCCACAGTTAATATGTGGTACCATCCCATACTCTGTGTGTGTATGTGGACATGTTTCTTTCAGCATATTGTGACTGAAGTGCATTGAGAGGAATAACCAACTCTACATCATTAGTTCAGTTCCACATACAGACTAATCTGATCTAAAGTGGGCCAGACCAGTGAAATAATATAAATAATAGGATAAGAACTGATAAATAATATCAACTCCAAAGTTTTTTCTTATATTTTTGAGTGAAAAAAGTCAAATTCCATAATGAAAATGTTTATATCTACGAACTGTACTCGAACATAACATGAACAAATATGAACAACCTGAAAATTCTTAAGAAAAATAAGTGCAATTTTAAGAATATTACGCCATAGTTTATCATTCACACATGTACATGTACATCTTACAGATCACAGTGGATCTACAAATACACAAAACATTTAGTATCTTTAAAGCACTTTTTCTGTCTGAGAGGCAGATGGGAGTTCCTTTGTTGGAACAAAAATCCTGTTCTGATGTTAGTTGTGAACTAATAGAATCTGAACATTCGAACAGGATCTTATCCTCCTCAGACCCAGCTCTGGGTTTTCTGTCCACATTTGTGGACAAGAGTTTCACAACTTTATATATAAAAAAAGAAAAGAAAACTGTCCACCACAAAGGACATTCCATACAAATTTTAAAAACTGCATCTGAAAAAACTGTTGCATCCTGATGTTTCCAATGTAGGCACTGATTGAATAAAAAACAAAAAAAGCTGGTACTTTTCTGACATTTCCTGGGTCTGAGGAGGTTAAACTGTGATGTCTGTAAAACAGAATTTCAGTGTGAACACAGATAGATAGACAGAACATTAGATCCTGTTGGGATCAAATGAAAATGTGTTTAGTATTTGTGCAGATTTCTGCTGTAATTCAATTCTTCTGGGATATAATCATTTTTTAACAAGAAACAAACAAAAAGTGGCCTTTTTAACAGTATCATGATATATTGTGATATATCGTATCGTGATCCTAGTATTGTGATTTGTATGGTATCACCAGATTCTTGCCGATACACAGCCCTATGCAGGAGGGAGCCGTGTATTTTATCCTCATTTTGGCTTCGGCAGCTTTATCACAGTTTACCTAAAATCTTAGAACAGGTGAAACAGACACTGGCAGTCAGGAGGGTCTTCTGCAGGTGAGGACAGAGGAGTATTCAGTGGGCTCAGTCTGCAGCTGTGCTCCCCAGACATCAAGTAAATGTCGCATAGCGAACATTCAGATTATGACAAACAAAGGGAACTCTTTAGCTCCATGGAGCACAGCGGCTTAAAGGACAGAATCCCCTAATTGGTGTGAATGTGCTGTCGCACTGTGATCATAGGTTGAGCTGAGCTATTTCAATGATCCCACTGGGCCAAAGGCAGTAGCCCAGATTTACAGCCTGTTGAAAAAGTGCCAACACCAGGGAGGAAACCTGACACCTTTATACTGAATTAACTGGGCAGGATAAGACATGAGGACGTTTCTGTGAGCTGGAAATGTTGCATTTAAATGAACGAAAGTGAGAAAACAGTGATCTCATGGTAAGTGTGAGGGAGGTGTGTGTGTGTGTGTGTGTGTGTGTGACTTTTATAACTCTGCCAATGTGACTCTGGAAAAAAATCAATGGTTTGCGTATTTACATAATATTTATATAATAAATATTGGTCTCAGTACATCTAAAATGCTTCAAGGCCCTGATTAATCCAGGGAAAACACATTCATATTGTGTTTTAAACAACACATGCCAGTGTCGTTACTGTGGAAGAGTTTGGAAGTCAATATTTTGCAGAATTACCCTCATTCTGAACCACGACTTTCATGCCTCATCAGTCCCTCACATTGCTGTTGAATGCTTTATAGCACAGGCGTCAAACATGCGGCCCGGGGGCCAAACCCGGCCCACCAAAGGCTTCAGTCTGGCCCGTGGGATGAATTTGTGAAATGCAAAAATTACACTGAAGATATTAACAATCAAAGATGTTAGAATCATTTTAGGTCAGTCCAATCTAAAGTGGATCAGACCGGTAAAATACTATCAGAATAACCTATAAATAATGAAAAGTGCAAATTTTTCTCTCTTTGTTTATACATTTTCATTACAGAATTTTACTTTTTTTACTTGAAAGTTCTTACACTGTTATTATATTTGTTATTTTACTGGTCCGGCCCACTTTAGATCATATTAGGCTGTGTGTATGTGGCCCCTGAACTCAAATGAGTTTGACACCCTTGCTTTATAACATCCCTGCAGAAATGTGCAAGCGGCTATGCGGTTATATTTGAGAGATGATTTTTGATCAGTTGTTTTCTCCTTTAGATTTTCAGTAGAGTTGTGTACTGAAATTTTGGAGAAGTCTCTTAATTTTAGTTTTTTTGCCCCAGAGCTCTATGTAAGCTTTGTCCCTGTTTGTTTTTCAGGTGCACATCCAAGCATAGATAATGCTCAGACATGATGCCTTGCCAAACCCATGTGTTGCTGAAGTGGCAGGAGCATTTCAATAGCTCCTGGGCTGCAGAAGACAGTGTCCAGACCGCCACGAGGCATGGAGCGGCGACACTCTACAACAAACTCCTTCACAATAAAGAAGTGGTGACTCTGGCCCAGCCTGTTCAAGAACTGATCGGCCCTCGCCTGCCAGATTTCGAGTGCGAGTCCTGCGCCTCGGCAGAGAAGGAAGAGTATCTGTCATCCCTGCTTCACAGCCAACGATGGCTGGCTCACCGCATGCTGATGCAAACCTCCTACACCCTGGGCCTCCACCACAGACTGGTCGTCCTTCAAAGGATCTACTACGCACTGCACAGCAAATATCATGACAAATTCCGGATGCCGCTGCCCTCCCAGTCCACAGACGGCGGGGCTGAGGGCGGACAGCTGGTGCTGGCCTCGGAGCCCTGTCTGCCGGGCGCAGTATCCAAAGTCAAGTCGGGTACAGATGTTTTGATAGAGATGGGCGTGAGGACAGGTTTGAGTCTGCTCTTCTCGTTGCTGCAGCAGAACTGGAGGTACGCAGCCTCCGTCCATCCCGAGTCGGTGCTTTGCAACGACGTGCTCGCCACGGCGTCCTCCGTGCTGGCCTCCCTGCCGCCGCTTTCTCTGGCCAACGAGAATAAGATCCCTTCAGTGGGGCTGGACTGTTTGGCGCAGGTGGCCGACTTCCTGAAGAAGACGTCGGCGAGCGGCGGAAGCGGCGGCGCAGATTCGACCGGTCGGAGGCTAGCGCTGGAGCTGCTGCTGGGCCTGGCCATGCAGCGAGGCTCCCTGAAGTTCCTGCTGGAGTGGGTGGAGGTGGCCTTGGCCGCATCCGTGTGTTCCTCCGCCTCGACACTGTCTTCCTCCTCTGCGTTCAATGCGCGGCAGCCGGTCGGCGTGGGATTTGATGTCATCCATCAAACGCTTTTCCAAATGAGGCAATATTCGGTATGTCACATGATCGTTGAACGTGATCGTCATATCGTGCCTGTGTTGTTTTTCATCAACTCAGTATCGACCCAAGTATGAACAAAGGTTATAACAGTTTTGGATTTTTCTTTTTTTTTGTTTTTTCTTTTTTTTTCTTTTGTTTTTATTGGAAAAGGAGCAAGATATCTCAGCATTAGCATTCATATGTATGATATGTATTAGAGTCCTTTTTGTATTTCTTATTTCACACATACAAAAATGTCAAACAGAAAAGAAAAAAAAACATGAACTGAGTGCTTACAGTTTTGGTATTTCTCACTTAAAAAAAAAACAATCAGATTCCAACACCTCTGAGTTCTTTAAACATTACACATGTTTATGCAAAAGTGAAACATAAGCAAAGAATAATGACAGGCAGATTATAAAGAAGACATTTTTAGAGGAGTGAGACAAACTCTGGGTGGCTAGAGGATACAAACTGAATCCATTTGTCCCAAATATGGTCAAATGTATCCCTCTGGATTCTGATAGAGTAAGTCCATTTATCCATTTGGAAAATTTGCAAGATGGTCTCGTATCATTCTTCTATTGTTGGTGCAGTTGGCTTTAACCACCTTCTTGTAATAGATTACTTGCTGGCTGCTAAAAGCGGCTGTAATAATTTTGTATCCTCTCTCTGTTCTAGTACTGAGACATCACCAAGATATAGATTTACAAAGTTATAGGGAACATGAACCTTGAAGACTGATATTAAAGTCCCGTGAATAAGTTTTGCATTTTTACCTCCGCCAAGGAGGTTATGTTTTTGCCAGGGTTTGTCTGTCTGTCTGTCCGTTAGTGTGCAACATAACTCAAAAAGTTATGGACAGATTTTGATGAAATTTTCAGGGTTTGTTGGAAATGGGATAAAGAAGAAATGATTAAATTTAGGTGGTGATCGGGGGTGGGGGGGCCCACGGGGGGGGCCACTGATCAACCTTGGCGGAGGTCTGCGCTCTCCGAGTGCTTCTAGTTCATTATAATTTAGTTTTATTTAGTTTTGACTTTTTTTTTCTCTAATTCATTTCGTTTTATTTCGTTTTTAGAGCAGGTTTGATAGTTTTAATTAGTTTTCATTTTTTTTCTAAATGCTCAGTTTTAGTTGTAGTTTAGCTGTAGTTCAGTGGTCTCTTTTCTCTTCTTCTCTGTCGTCGTATTCAAATCAATCCCAGACAGGACTCTGCTGCTTTAGTCTCCATGTTTCCAGGTAGAGTGGGGACCAGAAGACGACTGGAAACCACAAACGAACACAAGTGACGGACCAGAAAGTGTCATATGGTGCTGCTAGCTAAAATTGCTAGAGTGAAATAAATTGCTTTCGTATGAATCTGACATTGACAAAGACGAAAATTAAGGGAATTTTGTCATAATTTTTAGACGTTTTAGTTAGTTTTGTAAGCACACAATGCAATTTCAGTTAGTTATGGTTTTTTCCTTTTAGTTATAGTTTTTGTTCATTTCAGTTAACAAAAATGTTTTTACAATTCTAGTTTTCATCATTTCGTTAGTTTTCGTTAACGATAAACTTGGTGTGAACAGATTTTCCAGGTTCCTTTATACTGACATCAAGTGACACTACATATTTACAGCATTTGGTTTTGGAACACTGACATGTCGAGATTGTGGCTAAAGACTTTTGATTGCGCGCTACAAATACATAAGTTCTGCTTTTTATTGGGGAAAATTGAGGGTTCCTTTAATTTTTTTTTTTTTTTAATATACTTTATTACCGCCGTGGCAGAGGTAATGTTTTCATAGGGGTTTGTTTGTTTGTCTGTCTGTCTGTGTGCAAAATAACTCAAAAAGTTATGGATGGATTTGGATGAAAATTTCAGGAAATGTTGATACTGGCACGAGGAACAAATGATTAAATTTTGGTGGTGATCGGGGGGGGCACTGATCTGCCTTGGCAGAGGTCTGCGCTCTCCGAGTGCTTTTCTAGTTTTTAGCTTACCGGCTGACAGGTCATAAGCTATTGTCGTCATGCAGCGTCCGTCGTCGTCGTCGTCTGTCGTCGTCTGTCGTTGTCGTCTGTCGTCGTCTGTCGTCGTCTGTCGTCGTCTGTCGTCGTCTGTCGTCGTCTGTCGTCGTCTGTCGTCGTCTGTCGTCGTCTGTCGTCGTCTGTCGTCGTCTGTCGTCCATTACAGAATTTTCAGTCGTCTTCTTCTCTGAAACTACAATTCCAATTGACTTCAAACTTGGTCTACAGCTTCTTTATGATGATGTCGACAAAAGTTAGTGAAATTATTTGGATCTGGATCTGATTCTGGATTTGGTGCCACTTTAAAAACTGTCCCCATTATCAGAGATAGGAAGTGGATGGAGGCAATAACTCAGTAAATATAAATGATATCCAGTGTAAATATCTCCAGTCCAGCCCTGATGGGGAGATGACCCAAACATAATGTCCACATGCTGATCAGGATCTTCTTCTGGATCTGGAACTGACACAAAATTTAACATGGGCTCTTATGGGGAAAACATTTCAATCGTCTTCTTCTCTGAAACTCCAGTTCTGATTGACTTCAAACTTGGTATACAGCTTCTGTATGATGATGTCAACACAAGGGATTGAAATTATTTCGATCCGGATCTGATTCTGGATTTGTAGTAAGGGTAGTAAGTCAATCTTTCCATAGAGTAGATTTCCTCTATTATAGCTAGGCTCTGATCCTCATGGGGTGCATCAGTGGTTCCCTTAGATTTTAAAACGACTTTGGTGCATTGTAAGTCCAAGAATCTTCCCTCAATTTGTGAAAAACTGAGGTATGCTGTTGTGGGTGGTGTTTTTCAAAGACAAATACAAAAAATAACTAGAAAAGCACTCGGAGAGCGCAGACCTTCGCCAAGGCAGATCAGCCCCCCCCTCCCTGATCACCACCAAAATGTAATTATTTGCTCCTTGTGCCAGTATCAACATTTCCTGAAAATTTCATCCAAATCCATCCATAACTTGTTGAGTTATCTTGCTATTAGGGATGTAACGATATGAAAATTTCATATCACGGTTATTGTGCCTAAAATTATCACGGTTATCATTATTATCGCGGTATTGTTGAAATTGTGCTCAAAATTTTCAAAAAGTACAGATACACACACTGAAATAATTTAACCAAGTTGCATTTAAAGAAAAAAAAAAACAACAAAAAACAAATAAAATAATCGGCACAATGTACTTTCTGTTGCAGAAACATTCAAATATTAACGAGCAAACATACAAATATGCATTAAAGATGGAACCTTATGGACGCTGTTTGAGCATTTTACAGATCAAGTTTGAGTTGTTTTAGTTTCTTTTTCAGAGATAGATAGACAGACAGACAGACAGACAGACAGACAGACAGACATTGTAAACTGGCATGCATGCCTGGAATGCTGTTGCTTCTCCAGGAAATGAGCAGTACCGTGATTTTTCCAAGTGCGGTAATCAAACACAGTTATCATGATAATTAGAATTTAAACGGTGATACTAACGGTCTGCAATTTCACCACGGTTTATGGTTATACCAGTAATCGTTACATCCCTACTTGCTAACAGACAGACAGACAGACAGACCCTGATGAAAACATAACCTCCGCCGTTACACTTGGTGGAGGTAAAAATCTTCTTCTCTGGAACAGCCCTTTTTGAACTGAGGGTTGATGGTGCACTGTAAGGATTAGGATTGAGTGGGTATTCCTGCTGTCTGTACATATGCATACTGAGTCATACCTTGGGCTAATCAGCTTTGCAATATTTCCACCCAAATGACAGCCAGCGGTGGGTATTGACAGCAGGCTCATGGACTGTACATACAGGATGGCACATGTTGACTTTGTCACATTCCACACGTGACGATGTGAAAGGGTTGTCAAAACTACTGTGTCATTATGAAAGTGTTAGTGAGGTCTCCCAGGCCTCTAACACAATTAGGGTCTATAAAGGTGTAAGAGAAGATGAAAGCAACCAGTCATCCTACTAACCAGGAGCTTTATTCAAGGCACAGGAAGTCAGATTTTAGGGGATTTTAGAGGATCTACATTTAAAAATGGAGTATAATATTCAAAAACATGTTTTGATTTGAGTATAAGCGAATGAAAATGATTGTTTTTGTCTTTTTTTTTTACATTAGAGTGAGAATTTATGGAACACACAAGGAGCATGTTATGATGGAGCTGCACTCTATTTCTACAGTATCTCATTCCTCTGCTTTTTTCCTGTTTTTTAGCAGGTGACATGCAGTGTTAAAGTGCATTAATCCCCTGAGTTAATATCCCTTTAAATTAAAAGCCCGGAACAGACTAAACACATATTAGCTGTAACAAGGGGCTTCGCTTCCTTGTGTAACTTCAAAGTTAGGTGTCACTAACTACAAACCACTGGACCTCTTTTCATTCTAGAGTTTATCCTGTTGTGTGGCATATTGTGTGGTCACTGTTTTTAAAAAAATGTGAGCTTTACTTGCTCTGTTTTACGCTTCTAGCTTGTCAAATAGTGAGCACATAACAAACTACGAAGGTCTCCACATTCTTTTACTGCTCATGTGCATCCACACACAGTACACTGAGGTCTGGGGTAGACTTGCACTGTGTGTTGGTAGATAAACATGCTTTTTGTTCCAGGGTATCCGTGGTGACAGTGTCAATACTCAGGTGCTAAAGAAGGATGCAGATGGACTTTGTCGACTCTCCCAGGCAGCTCTCTGCTTGTTTGAGGAGGTAAGACATAGCGGGGCGCAGAGAAACTTAATTTAATCATGTAACGTTAAGTCCTAATGAACTTCCCGACAAAGGAATTCACCCTGCTTCCTTTGACAGATTTGTAATCTGGCGTCCTACTGCCTGTGCTCGTGCAGCACTGATATTCCTCCTGGTACAGAGAACGACGCTGTGATGGTGTATGTTTGGGGCAGTAACAGCAGCCATCAGCTGGCAGAGGGAACGCTGGAGAAAATCCTTTTGCCTAAGCTGACGCAGGGCTTCAGTGACGCTCAAATGGTATGGCTGCTCGTGAGGACAAGCTAATACCTACCACATAAATAAACAAAACAATAACTGTGTGTGGTGTTGATCTGCATGGCCTGGAACATGCGGCCTGTGGTCCAAAACCGGCCCACCAAAGGGTCCAGTCTGGTCCATGGAACAGATTTGTGAATAGGGTTGTGGATCAGCAAGAATCTGGCAATACGATACAGAACACAATACTAGAATCACAATACGATATGTCACAATATATCATGATACTGTTAAAAAGGCCATTTTTTGTTCGTTTCTTATTTTAAAAAATTATTTCCTTGAAAAATTTAATTGCACCAGAAATCTGCACAAATGCTTCAACATTTCTATTTAATCAGAACAGGATCTAATGTTCTATCACCAAATGTTCAAACTGTGTTCAAACTGAAATTCTGTTTTACAGACATTCCAGTTTCCGATCCTGTTCAAATGTTCAGATTCTATTAGTTCACAACTAACATCAGAACAGGATTTGAGTTCAATCCAACAAAGGAACCAACATTATTGAATAAAAGAGTGTGAAATAAGAACAAATAAGATATAAACAAAAAAGAAAACTGAACCTCCACAATATCTGCATTTGAATAAATACCTAAAAATATCCATACAGTACTTTTTAATATCAATACAGTATTGTGAAATTAAATATTGCGATATATTGCAGAACTGATATTTTCTTACAGCCCTATTTGTGAAATGCAAAAATTACACTGAAGATATTAATCATTTTAGTTCAGGGGCCTCATACAGTGAAGTTTGATCACAAGCAAGTGGGTTGGTCTGACCCATAGTAGCCCAAAAACTACATGCGGGGTCTTAAGAAGTCTTAAAAGTCTTGAATTTACAAATCTACATTTAAGACCATAAAAAAATCTTAATAAAGGTATTAAATTTGATATGGTTGGTCTTAAGTTATCTTATCATAAACTTGTTCATTATGTTGTGTTTAACTGTGTCTGTTAAATGTCCAAGTAGGGCTGTGTATCGGCAAGAATCTGGTGATACGATACAAATCACAATACTAGGATCACGATATGATGTATCACGATCATGATACTGTTAAAAAAGCTTTTTTTTTTTTTTTTAAAGATTATTTACTGGAAGAATTTAATTACACCAGAAATCTGTACAAATACTAAACACGTTTTTATTTGATCAGAACAGGATTTAATGTTATATCACAAAATGTTTCTAATTCTTCTAGTTTCCAAAGGAACTCCCATCTGCCTCTCAGACAGAAAAAAGTGCTTTTAGGAGGATTCAAAAAAACATTATTTAATAAAACAGTGTTAAATAATAATATATGAAATATAAATAAAACAGAAAACTAAAAAAAAAAAAAAAAAAGAACCTCCGCCATATCTGCATTTGAATAGATACCTAAAAAATATTGATACAGTACTTTTTAATATCGATACAGTATCATGAAATGAAATATCACGATGTATTGCAGAACCAATATTTTCTTACACCTCTGAATCCAAGCTGCAAAGAAAGTAACGTTAGTCGACTCAATTCCACCTATTCCAATCTAACAGTTTATATTAGAATTTGGAACCAATTATTGCAGCCCCTGGTGAGAAATGACTCGGAACGGTGGGAATCAAGGTGTTTGAGTAAATAAATACATTTTCCTAAATTCTAGGAGTCACAGATTTTTGCCATTATGGCAAAGGAAGTAGGCTGCAAAATGAGCATTAAATTCTATTCTAAGTAGTCGTACAAAGTCTTAAATTAAATTGTAGAAACCTGGTGGAACCCTGTACATGTTTACAGTTACAAAATGTCCTTTCACAAAAAGTGTAAATAATTTGAACAAATATGATCAAAGGGAAACTGTTACCCGGAAAGAAAACTAACTGGAATTTTAACAATATAATTTCTGTTTCTAAGTATTTTGTGTCTTTGTAGATCCACTGCAGTCTATAATGCACGTGTGTGAATATTTGGCGGAGACATAATACTGTTAAAATCACACTTATTTTTCTTAAGAAATTTCAGGTTGTTCACATCATTCACATTTTTTTAAAGGACAGTTTGTAGATGTTAACATTTTCACAGTGTAATTTTACTTTTTTCACACTAGAACACAGAGGAAAGTTAGTAATTGTCATTAGTAGGTTTTTATGTTATTGTTTTACTGGTCTTTACTGGTTACTTAAGATCATATTGTGCTGTTTGTGACTGCTGAACTGAAATGAGTTTGACACCCCTGGCCTAAAACATAATCATACACATTTTTTCATGTTATTAAATATTAAACTCACTTGTATTCTCTATTTTTTTTTTGTCGTTTTTTTTAGATCGAGGCAGGTCAGTACTGTACCTTTTCAGTATCTGCAGATGGTTCAGTAAAAGCATGTGGAAAAGGCAGCTATGGCCGCCTGGGTCTGGGGGACTCCAATAACCAGTCCATGCCCAAGAAACTAGTGCTGGAGCCGCACAGAAACATGAAGAAAGTATCCTCGTCCAAAGGTTCTGATGGTCACACTTTGGCCATCACAGTAGAGGGTGAGGTAAGGAGCTGGAGATGTTCCTGTGGTTCACTGATTGGCTCGAAAAGGACAGTTCTGTAGACGGCACCGTTCACTACTTTAGGTTCTTCACACAATAAAAACAATAAAATGTAGGTAGGATTCTTTAACCCTTATAGTTCACTCATAGAAATACTCTGAAATTAAAATTTTCAACCTTAGCGTGTTATTGGAGGACTTAACAAGACTTCATTACTTTTGTGAATTTTTAAAAAAAAAAATATATTGCTATGTTGAAAATCAAGGTCAATGAAGTTACCATATTTGGTTCCTTGCCGGTAAGTGACCAAAAAAACAAAACAAGAAGTATGTATGTATGTATGTATGTATGTATGTATGTATGTATGTATGTATCTATCTATCTATCTATCTATCTATCTATCTATCTATCTATCTATCTATCTATCTATCTATCTATCTATCTATCTATCTATCTATCTATCTATCTATCTATCTATCTATCTATCTATCTATCTATCTATCTATCTATCTATCTATCTCTCTATCTATCTCTCTATCTCTCTATCTATCTCTCTCTCTATCTCTCCAAAAAAATCAAGGTCAATGAAGTTACCATATTTGGTTCCTTGCCCGTAAGGAAGGGGGAAAAAAATACAAGAAGTAAATATAAAAAATACAAAAAAAACAAAACAAAACACATGTAAGGTGAAAGGAACATGCATTTTAGAACATTAGACCAACAGAAGATCCAGAAAATAGTAGTACTGTGTTGTGTAAAAGTGCAGATAGAGATAAACTTGAACAATCTCTGAGGGCAGATTTTCCATGAGCCAAAAAACATAAAAGCAAATGAAAACGAAATTAGACAAGCAATCATCAGGCTGTCAGTTATCAGACTGAGTTTATGTAGAATCTGATAGCAGTGGAAAAGTAGAATAATCCTCATATACCAAAGAGAGCAGACGTCAGACCTGTGCACTGTGGTTTTTGTATGAATGAACAATTTCTACAATAAACAAAAGGGCTTAATGTACTTCAACATATTCCAGTAAACAGTACAACAATGGAAAAAAAAAGTACAACAACCAGTGTAATTTTTTGTCCTTACAGACACATATTCTTATTATAAATTGGATACTTGTGACAAATTTTAACCCTTTTTAGGGCACTTTTGTGAATTTTTTCTGAATATTTTATTGTTATGTAGAAAATCAAGGTCAATGAAGTTACCGTATTTGGTTCCTTATCCATAAGTAGCAAAACAAAAAAAAATCCAAGAAATATATATATAAAAAATACAAGAAAAGCCATGTGTGTGAAAGGAACACATATTTTAGAACATTTTAAAATCACTTTTAGAACATTAGACCCCATGTGTGCTGGTCCAGACCCCTGTCCCGTTAGACCCCCATGTGTGCTGGTCCAGACCCCCGTCCACATCCACATGACCCCTTTGAACATCATTCCTTACATTAGTTCCATTAGAGGTGGACCTGACAGACGCTGGAGACCACATTGGACCTGACAGACCCTGGAGACCACATTGGACCTGACAGACCCTGGAGACCACATTGGACCTGACAGACCCTGGAGACCACATTGGACCTGAGATTGTTGTTGTTGTTGTTGTTGCTGCTGTCTTGTAATGTGTGCGGAAAATTACCAAAAATAATCACTTGCCTGATAAAGGCTTAAAAGTATTTCCAACATTTTTCCTCGTAGGTATTCAGCTGGGGTGACGGAGAATATGGGAAGTTAGGTCACGGAAACAGTGCTACACAGAAATATCCTAAAATCATACAAGGTCCGCTGGTCGGCAAAGTAAGTCTGAACAACAAATTAAAAAAAAAAAAAAATGGAATTTTATACTGTCTTAAGGGGAAAAAATGGGTTGAAACGTTTTTGGTTTTGATCAATGATATGAAATGCTTTGACTTATATTGCGGTGTGTGTCCATGTCTCTGCTAGGTGGTTGTTTGTGTGTCTGCTGGTTATAGACACAGTGCTGCTGTGACTAACGATGGAGAACTGTACACATGGGGAGAAGGCGACTTTGGCAGACTCGGTACTCGTCGTATTCTCAGTCAGATTCAAAGTGAAACGCTCTCCTATTGTATGTATTCTATCAGCCCGTGCTGAATGCTCCTGTCTGTCCAGGTCACAGTGACAGCCAGAGTCGAAACGTGCCCACCTTGGTGAAGGACATCAGTGGCGTGGGCCAAGTGACCTGCGGCAGTTCTCATACCATCGCTGTGGCACAGGATGGACGCACCGTATGGTCCTTCGGTGGCGGGGACAATGGTATACTGAAAGATGGACGCAGTCTGTTTGAAGCACAGAATAGATTTAGATTCATTTATTTGACATGGACGTAGCAGTGGCATTAAATCTGCAACAAACAGTATGAATACAGTCGCGAAAGAAATTATTAGACCATCAGAAGTCATCAAAAATACTGGGGATTCCTGGTGGTTCCTGACCTTTTTTGGCTCGTGACCCCATTTTAGCGTCACAAATTTGTGGCGACCCCAGACATTAAAAATGGAGACTTTTTTTTGCTAAAATTAATTTGTTTTTGATCATGTAATATTCTGTAATACTATGTTGCAAATAAACATACATTTTAGCTATATAATGTATATAATGCAGCTTTTTAAATTTTTATTAGGAAAAGTGTGTGGTGTTTTAGTTATAATGACATATACATTGAATTATTAAAACAAATTTTTTACAAGTAATTTAAAAAAAAAAATCAATTACTAGAAATTTCAGCTGACCCCATTTGAATTCCAGGCAACCCCATGCAGGGTCCCGACCCCAAGGTTGAAAAACACTGGGTTCTGCAGTCCAGTCCTATCTCCTGTGTGTATCATGTGACTAAAACAGACAGAAAAGAACTCATGGAATGCCTAAAAGCACTGTTTTTGTCAGTACAGTGACATAGATACTGATGGAAGAACAAGAAAACCATGGAAAATGGCTAGATATCAGCTCTGAAATTAAACTCTTATGAGATATATTTGTCGTTATCATTATATTTGTCTAAACAAATGGACCTTTAGTTGGACCAGACATTAACATGAACAAGAAACTGAAGAAAACAAGGGTGGTCTAATCATTTTTTTCCGTGACTGTAAATACCAAATGCACTATATTTAAAACTAGTAGTCAAAAGGTCATTTACAGCACCATGTGGAAATAACACCTGGACATATATGGAAGAAAAGGACCAATGTCCCTGTATGTCATCGGCGTTTTCTATGGAGAATCACTCCCCAGTTGAATGTGTGAGGTAGTCAGGTTCTGTTCTATGTTCCAGTCCTGTGGTCTGGATGCTGGAGCTCAAACTCCCAGTAGAAGTGGGTGGCACTGTCACTGGAGGAGGACTCAACTAATTAAATGAGAGCCCATATATGACCTCCTACCAGTGCTCAGTAGGAACCATATTCATATCTGTAACCATTTTCATGTTATAAGCCATTAAAATATGGACTATTATAAGTAAAGGCAAAGTTGTAATTTTTCAAAAAGCAAAATTTCTCAAAACTATGAACAGACTTTGTAGACATTCTCCCAAGGAAGCAAGACTGAAATTAGAAATGAATCCAACCAGTAGTTTAGTCAGAGAAGATGTTTGAAGAAATTACTAATGATGACGACGAAGACAACGCCGGACACAGCGCCCTCTATTGGCTGGTGAGATGAAAAAGAAAAACATTTAAAACATAGTAAAACATATGAAATTTTGAATTTTGAAAATCAGCTCATTCACTCTACTCGTCGTAGACCCCTGACAGCAGCTAAATATTCTAGAATGACATTTCATCACCAGCAAACGCATCAGAGACGCCACAGAGAGAATGAGATGCATGTTTCCTGCTCTGCCTCGTCTCCATGCCAAACTTGAACTCAGACCACTTGGAGCTATTGATGCATATGCAAATTTAAGCAAATATTTATTTTGCATACTTACATGAGGTACTGACGGACACAGAGAAATCTGTGTACAAAAGGTAGAGAAAGGTCCGCTGTGACTTTGAACTTTGACCTCCCCAGATCAAATATTTTGTAGATTCAGTTAATGGGAGTTGTGGAATGTTGTGATTTTTTCCCCTAATCATAACTTTTGCTGTAGAAAGACCAAAAAACTAGATGATAACTTCATTGTAAAATCATTTGACGTCTCAAACGTGGGAGAGGCAGCAAGTTAAATCCGATGCAGGGACAAAAGTTTATTTATTTATTTAGTTTTAATTATTATTATTTATTTTAATTAACAGGGGCATTTTACATTCATTCATATTGCTGTAAATGCACCAGAGTTAGCCGAATGTCTGTTTTTCATCTGTAATCCCTGGACAGATATTGAATTGTCACCCTGAAAGGAAACACAAGGCTATAAACATACAGTTTTTAAAACATAAATCTAAAATACCTAAACACAGACGAGTACAATATAAGTTTTAGGATACAAAATGTTTAATTAATAACACATCACACAAAATTATTTAAATACACTTGGCACTTTGATGTATTAAAAAATACAACAGAGACAGGACTAAAAAGTGTCTAATGGCGGCAGCTCCAGTTGTTAAGGTACCAGTTTTTGATGCATTTCTCTGATTGCTACAGGACTAGAGTTCCACTCATGTGCAGCTGTAACTGTAAATAAGGCCTGTCTTCTACACACAACACCCTCTGCACCTACGGTAGCGTTACTGGCCCACCCCTTCATTAGACTGACCACAACAAACTGCATAAATACAGACTCATTTTAACACCTTTTATGCACTTAGCCTATGTACCTACCTACGGATGTATCTGCCTACCTCTCTGTGTGGTGTTGTGTGGTATTTTCAAATGGAACACTCAGGATCATTTGTGGTCTGTCATCAGAGGTAGGGCAGCACGTTGTGTAAACTACTGCTGTTATTCATGCTACATATAACCCCCACCTGCAGGGAAACTAGGACATGGAGACACCAACCGCGTGTATCGGCCTAAGGTCATCGAAGCCCTGCATGGATTCATCATCAGAAAAGTGTGCGCCGGCAGCCAGTCGTCTCTGGCTCTTACCTCTGCAGGACAGGTGATGTGTGGCGTTCAGGGGAAAAGGAATTTTCAATGTCAAAATAGTTACCTGTTAGGTTTTTTTGTTGGATGGATGCTACCTGATCTACTGTCAAAAAAGAAGCAAAATTAACCCCTAAGGACCCACTGCTATTTTTGTGCCAGTTTCCATGTGATTTTTCCTCTAAATTTATCCTTTCTGAAGTGATTTATCCCCATTCACTGTAATCTTATCCTCTGTGCTTTGCAGTGGTTCAGTGAAAATCATGAATGTTGTTATGCTTAATTCACTTATCATGTAGATGTTCATAAAAGCTCAGATTAAAGTTCACAGTTATTATATTAGAAACAGAGAAAACTGAAGAAAAAGTGACTTTTTCAAACAAAATATACCATTAATTGAACAGAAAACAAATGTGTCCGTCCACTGGCATTTATCAGAGTACATGGGATTTACTGGTGAATCAATGTAGTAGAAGATGATGGTGTTTCCATGGTAACTACAGAGCCTCTGAACATCCAAATGGGTCATATCTGATGACCATGAAAAGATGAAGAACTGCATTTCATACCAATTATTGACATGGATTGGGGCGAGGTCAAGGGCGTCCCGGATGGACCGCCCACTACTTTTTGATTCATAACTTCTGATCCAGAAAACTTTAAGACAGATATTCCACATAACTGTAAAGGTCTAAATGCCATCTGAAACAGACTCAAAGGGCAACATTTATTTTCAAATATTTTTAAATGAAAAATATCAAAACTACTGCATCATGGATGGACAAAAAAATTAACGTCTATTTCTTTCAAGAATTCCACAGTTCTCCAAAGTGAAGTTCCTCTGACATTTTCATCCTAAAATGTATTCAGTGTAAACCTTAAAGTCTCTATTTTACCACCGAATAATTGGTTAGAGGTAAAAAAATATTTTATTACACCTAAATAGCAAGAGTTTTGACAAATGGCAGCGTCACGAATGGACAACAAAAGTAAATATCAAATGAAACATTTTTTTTTTCAATTACCAATATCATATACATTTTTTTTTTTACAATATTTACAACATGCAAATAATATAAACATGATATTTAAATGTATTTGGCATAGATGTGTGCATTTATTAATTTTAAAAAATGTGTGTTTAGAATATGACAAATAATATAATAGTCAAATATTAATGTATTTGGAATTTCTTTCTTTCTTTCTTTTTATGAGAGTTTATAAAATGAACACAGAATGACGGCAGAAGACTTTGTCACTTTCCAAACATTCACACTCATAAAATTCCTCCAAAAAATGTTTTTTTTTTTCTCAAATTTTTTCTCCTTTCAAAATACATTTTCCTGAAAACATAAGTAATTACCTACCCACAAATAGAAGTTTGGTGTAGATTATTGTAACTGAATTTTTTTGACCAGGTGTTAACCTTCCCTTGACTTCGCCCAGATATTAAACAGTTTAGATCAGTTGAAGTCTTTGGATGCTGGTGGATGTTTGGGTCTTTATGGGTTCATAATTTGCGTCTGTTCATGTTCTCCTTTCAGGTGTTTGCCTGGGGCTGTGGCTCATGTCTTGGCTGTGGCTCCTCTGAGACGACCTCTCTAAGGCCCAGGTTCATAGAAGACTTGAGCATCACCAAAATTATTGACATCTCGTGTGGAGATAGCCACTGTCTTGCACTTTCCCACGGTAAAATACCTTTAACAAATCATACAATAGTTCATTTATTCTGTCTGCTTTGTTAATGGTGCTCGATATTTGTAAATGCAATGAACCCTTGTCATCTTTTTAATCAGAGAACGAAGTGTACGCTTGGGGAAACAACACTATGGGCCAGTGTGGGCAAGGCCACACCTCCACACCTATTACCAAACCCAAGAAAGTGCTGGGTCTAGAGGGGGTGTCCATACAGCAGATCACTGCTGGAACCTCCCACAGTTTGGCTTGGACCGCAGTTCCAACAGACAGGTGAAGCTTCAGCTTATCTGCTGGGATTCTGTAAACTGGCTTAGAGTCTGGTTTTGACCAACTCTATATGTAACGTGTCATGAGATCATTTTTGTTATGATTTGGTGCTATATAAATAAAATTTGATTGATTGATATCTAAAGCCAAGTTAGTTACCCGGGTAACGCTTTATACTAGGAATGTTTCCCGTTAGATTGGAAGATATCTGTCAACCAGTCGATGACCACTTACAGCTGCAGCAGGTAGACATCAGGTGAAAAAATAGGGCTCGGACTTTAACACGTTAGTTTCGATTAATTAATGATAGGAAAAATAGTGCATTAAAATAGTAATGGAATTTAAAAAATAATGGCACAAAAAAATAACGACATTTTAAACTAGAAGAACACTTGGAGAGCGCAGACCTCCGCCAAGGCAGATCTGTGCCTCGGCACAGTGTCGGTGTTAAATATTTATATGCGATTGAAATATGATAAATTACAATTAACTAATTACATGATCACTAATTAATTAGACTAAGTCCCACCACTAGAAAAATGGAAACTGTCTTCTGCATTTCTGTCTGAAGGTCACAGACACTTTGACGTATGCAGCTGACAGATTTTTTTCAACAAGCTCACTATTTTTTTGTTTTTTGTTTTTTTGTTGTTGTTTTTTTAGACAATTGGTTGCGTGGCACAGGCCGTTCTGCGTCGACTTGGAAGAGAGTACATTTGCCTACTTACGCAACTTCTTGGAAAGCTACTGCGATGGGATTGGGAATGACACCCCCCCTGCCCCGTTCCTATCTAAAAGGTAAAGTCATGAGAAACAGAGAGAGAGAGAAATAGATGGAGAGAGAGCGAGAGAGAGAAATAAATAGAGAGAGAGAAAAATAGAGAGAAATTGATAGAGAGAGAGAGAAATAGATAGACAGATAGATAGAGAGAGAAAAATAGAGAGAGAGAAATTGATAGATAGATAGATAGATAGATAGATAGATAGATAGATAGATAGATAGATAGATAGATAGATAGATAGATAGATAGATAGATAGATAGATAGATAGATAGATAGATAGATCTTGTATTAATTCCAGTGGTAGTTGAGTTGCTCGCTCCTCCGTCAGTGCAGTTGGATGTAGACTACAATGGCAGTTGGATGCAGACTACAGATGTAGTTGGATGTAGACTACAGATGCAGTTGGATGCAGACTACAGATGCAGTTGGATGCAGACTACAGATGCAGTTGGATGTAGACTACAGATGCAGTTGGATGTAGACTACAGATGCAGTTGGATGCAGACTACAGATGCAGTTGGATGCAGACTACAGATGCAGTTGGATGCAGACTACAGATGCAGTTGGATGTAGACTACAGATGCAGTTGGATGTAGACTACAGATGCAGTTGGATGTAGACTACAGATGCAGTTGGATGTAGACTACAGATGCAGTTGGATGCAGACTACAGATGCAGTAGAATTCTTCCTAACAGGTCCCCTCTTTGTCTCCTGCTTCCTGTCGGCGTCTGTATTCATTCCTCAGAGACCACCATCAGTTTGTTTTGCTGTGCATGAAGCTGCTGTCTGTCCATTTGTCCCTGGCACATGCAGGAGGCACCGGTGCTATGGTTCTGGGGGCTCAGAGCAGACCCCTCCGGAACCTGCTCTTCAGGCTCATAGACACTAATATGCCAGACTCCATACAACAGGTAAAGTACATGAAGTTCTTTTTATTTATTTATTTTGCACATCATAAAACGGCACGAGAAAATGAAAGAAACAACATTCAAACAAGTAACCTCATTGTGCAGGAGAAGTTAGAAGCCAAAAATGGCCCATGTAAACACCTCCCTGGAAATGAACAATACACAGAGAAAAAAAAAAGAAAAAAGAATTAAACATACAATATAACTAAATTAATAAACTAAAGTACAAACAATACAAATGCAAATCACATTACAAATCATCAAATCAAATGATATACAATACGCTCAAACATTACTGTGCATTGTTAGGTTCCTGACAATTTGATTCCGATTCAGAGGGTTACGATCCGATTCTAAACGATTATGGATGCACGTCACAATTGATAAATATTTTTGTCGCTGTATGAGAAGGACTTGCTTACTTACGTGCAACGTAGCGTGGAATCCCTGGTTCGCAACTACTGAGTACAGACGCAGATCCTTGGCAGTAAAAATCCCGATGGACTTTGTGATTGGCTTCTCCTAGTCTGAGTTGGTAGGCAGCTTTGTCATGGTTCGCTCAGTTTTCTGATTGGCAGCAACGACTGGATTTTCAACCTCCTTTTCTTGCAACTCCGGTGGAAGCCTTTAGGGATGTAACGATTACCGGTATAACGATAAACCGCGGTAAAATTCCCGATGGTTAGTATTACTGTTTAATAGGGCTGGGTAAAAAAATTTATTTAATCGATCTTAGATCGATCTCATTTTAATTTTGCGTAATCGATTAATAGTGGATGAGATCGATTTTTCAGAGCAGGACCGGGAGCACGCGGAACCACGGGTGGCTCCATTTTGTGAACCCCTGGGAAGACTTGGTCTCACTCGTGAAAAAGATGCGAAAAAGACACGGTGGGGAAACCTCCTCCTCTGGAGGTCCTCCGGCCTCAAACTTGAACCCGCAGTGTGAAGGAAGTGTCCGCCCGGCGAGTCGCGGAAGCCGGTGGTTCTTGGAATAATAACTTGGATCCATACTATGACCTACGGCTGAGTATGGAGTTAGAGGAAGAGGAAAGCAACAATGTCCGACCGCCACGGCCCCCTCCCCCGACCAATACTCACGGAGCGCCCTCCCCCCCAGTGAGTAGAAGCCACCAGCCACAAAACAGAATAAAGATGACGAAGTCTGTTCTGAGCCACTGTAGAAACATGGGAATGTTTCTGTCCTGTTCATTATTTCAGAGCACATTCAGCAATTTACTGCTGAAACGTCATATTTATTTCCTTTCTAATATCAATATTGATCCCAGTATTGATATGTTGCATGACTGCGGTACTTAAATAATCAGGTTACAACTGAAAATTGTACTTTGGTATCACTAAATTACTCTGAATCAATCAATTAATACTGGATCGAATCGATATTGAATCGAATCGAATCGAATCGAATCGTGATTAATCGATTCAGAACCTCATGAATCGACATCGAATCGATTATGGAAATTGGCCATGATACCCAGCCCTGCCGTTTAAGTTCTAATTATCATGATAACCGTGTTTGATTTCCGCACTTTCAACTCGAACTTGATCTGGAAAATAGTCAAACAAAGGCTGTAAGGTTCCATCTTTAATGTGCATTTGTATGTTTGATGTTTACATGTTAATATATGAATGCTTCTGCAACACAAAGTACATAGTGCCTATTTTTGTATTTATTTATTTTTTATTTATTTATTCATTTTTTCAAAATACAACTTGGTTAAATTATTTCAGTGTGTGTTTTAGTACTTTTTGAACATTTTGAGCACATTTCAACAATACTGTGATAATAATGATAGCCATGATAATTTTGGTCACAATAACTGTGATATGAAATTTTCCTATCATTACATCTCTAGAAGCCTTGAACACGCTTAATTATGTTCGTCGTGTTTCCAGAATACTTCATCTGCACTTGACACACCCTGCAAATACTGTGGCTTTTGTCCAGTTCCCCTTTCCCCTCAACTTCATAGACACCAAAATGTTTCCACGTACTCGCGTTTAACCGAGTTGTAGGCACTGCATGGATTGGTTTTTCTGCCATCTTTTTATTTTGTGTGTGTGTGTTACCGTAAAGTGTTCGGGATGGCGCTGCAGTTGCACTTTAGTTCCACCTTCAGTATTATTAGAATAACATTACACTCAAAACATCGATTCTTGATGTTTCTGCATCTATCCATAATCGGGCACGTCCTCATCGCGATGCACCAAAGAATAGATTTTTTTTTTCTGCACACCTATCGAACACGGCAAGAAAAAGTACTGGGTTATATTTGTTACATTTTAGTTTCTCTTCCTTGACAGTTGAGTGTTTGGGTGTGGGTTTGTGTCTGTGCTGTGTTTCTCCACAGGCTGTTATGAACACACTGTCCATTGGAGCTTCTCTACTGCTGCCTCCTCTTAGAGAACGAACAGAGCTGCTCCTCTCCCTCCTCCCTCAGGGTCCTCAGAGCTTGAACATCCTTTCCAAAGGACAAGTATGTAGATTTTATTTGTAATTAATATCATAGTTTAATTATGTTCCTTGTAGTATTAATCAATACTCTGACAGTACTCTAAAGAAAAGTGTCTATTTTAACCCGTAAAGACCCAAACAGCCACTGGCGACCAAAACCATCTACTGATTTAAACTGTTTAATACACTTAGCGCTGTTAAAAACACACAGTCCAAACATGTGGTGTAGTTTCCAGAAAATGATTGGCTCAGGGGCCTATTTTGTATATAATGCTCACAAGTGGGGCTGTTAGAAAATATCATTTCTGCAATATATCACGATATTTCATTTCACAATACTGTATTGATATTAAAAAGTACTGTATCGATATTTTTAGGTATTTATTCAGATATGGCGGAGGTTCATTTTTGTTTTTTGTTTTTCTTTATTGTTTCTATTTTATTTATTATTATTTAACACTGTTTTATTAAATAATGTTTTTTTGAATCCTCCTAAAAGCACTTTTTTCTGTCTGAGAGGCAGATGTTGGTTCCTTTGTTGGGATTGAACTCAAATCCTGTTCTGATGTTAGTTGTGAACTAATAGAATCTGAACATTTGAACAGGATCTGAAACTGGAATGTCTGGAAAACAGAATTTCAGTTTGAACACAGTTGGAACATTTGCTGATAGAACATTAGATCCTGTTGGGATCAAATACAAATGTGTTTAGGATTTGTGCAGATTTCTGCTGGAATTCAATTCTTCCAGGAAATAATCATTTCTTAAAAAGAAACAAAAAAATTGCCTTTTTTTTAACAGTATCATGATATATTGTGATATATCGTATCGTGATCCTAGTATTGTGATTTGTATCGTATCTCCAGATTCTTGCCGATACACAGCCCTACTTAACACCTATATTTTTTCATTCCCAACGTGCGACATCCGTGTTTGGACTAATCCCTTAATGTCGTACATTGAGTCGAATCTCTCGTACAGAGTCACGCTTGCCTGGTCACTGTAGGTGTGGTCAATAGCCGATATAAAGGCAGCAAAGAAAACGCCCAAATGGTTTTGCTCAAAATGCCACGACTTACAATACAACAGAGAGAACGTGTCGTTGGCATGTTACGAGCAGGTCTGAGCCGTGGTCAAGTCGCCCGCCGTCCAGCTGTCATTGCAGTACAATCAGTTGTCTGAGTACCAGATGTGGTGGGATCCCTCAGGACAGGATCATGAGACCGGTCAGTTCCATGTGTCATCGCTGCACTACTTGTTTGGAAGCCAGAGGTGGATACACCTACTGTTGAATGATGACACTTTCAGTTTCTGAGTACCTGTATTCAGTGACTGAATAAACATGTTAAGTTAATCACAACTTGTCCACAATTCATTCTCTGATGACCGATACTTCCCTCTGAAATATGAAGGTAACCCCAAACCAGTTAATTTAATATATCTCCAAATATACATATTCTGACCTGTGTGTTTTTAATGGGGTTAAGTACACTTGTTGATCCACCAATCCTATCAATACATGTAAATAACTGAGGTGAAATGCAGTTTCTTATCTTTAAATCATAATCTCATATGGCCCATTTGGATGTTCAGAGGCTCCGTAGTTACCGTGGAAACACCGTCATCTTCTACAACATTGATTCACCAGTAAAACTTATGGGGTTGGATCAATGACAGTGGATGGACACACTGGGTTTATGTTCAATTATTGATAGATTTGATGGAAAAAGTCACCTTTTCTTCAATTTTCTCTGTTTCTGATATAATAAACATTAATCTGAGCTTTAATGAACATATACAGTACATGATCAATAAATAAATACAGGAAAATACCAGATTTTCACTGAAAAAACACAAAGTATATTATAAGAAATGGAGATAAATCACTAAAGAAAGGTTAAATGGAGAGAAAAAATAATTTGGGAACTGCCAAGAAAAGTAACGCTGGGTCTTTATGGGTTAATTGTTGTACATTATGACATAATATTTTTGTACCTTTTACATTTTTGTGTCAGCACATTGTTTATGAGGACAGTATGTAGGCGGTGTCAACTGTAGATGCAGCGTGCACTTGTCGGTGAATTAGATTTCATGAAAAACAACATGTAATGTTGTGGCTTCTCAGTTTGCCTCATTATGACTGTGATAAACATAGTTCCCTGAGAAATAGATGTGAGAAAACAGGACTAGTTCAGTTATTGAAATGTGCCAACTTGGACCGTTGCTAGGCAGTAAATGTTGAAAACTTTGTCAGTGTCTGAGAATGCGAGTGCTGTTAACACCTTATTTATTCACTGCAGACAGGTTTTTGGTAACCTCAGGCTGAGATGCTCCAACACTAAATCATTTTCTGTCATGTTTTGAAGCGCCTTCAGCTTGACATGGTTCTCAGCAGCCTTCAGGACCAGAGCCATGTAGCATCTCTACTAGGCTACAGCAATTTGGGGGAAGTGACAGCCCTGGGACTCCCTCTGACCCCCGCCATGGCAGCCCGCCCACCGTCTTCTACCAGCTCTGTGGAGGCCTCTGATCCTCTGCACTTAGCGGAGGTTTTACTCAGAACACTACTGCTCAGCATAGGCTTTTATACGGTAGGGAACTGTGTGGAACTGTGGAACACAATGTGGCTTGTTCAGAATCAGAATCAGAAAAGGTTCACATGACTAGGAATTTGTTTTAGTGGTTTGTTGCATATGTAGAACAAGGAGTATATGTATATGTAAGTGTATGTACATGGGTATGTATATGTGTGTATGTGCATATATGTGTATGTATGCATATGTAGGTGTATGTGTATATATATGTATGCATGTGTACATGTATGTATATATATGTGTGTGTGTGTGTGTGTGTGTATGGGGGTATATATGTATGTATGTATATATGTACATATTGCTGGTTTAGACAAAGGGGTGAGAGTTAATAAGCTGTGCTTCTTCTCACTCCTTTTCGAATATGACTTTTTTCTTTTTCTTTTTGTGTGTATTATTATTTTATGCTTCCTTGAGTTTTCATTTCTGTATTATGTTGTGCAAAGAAGTCAGTTAGTAGCAATCAGGAAGCTTGTATTATTTCCATATTCAAAATAAATCAATAAAAAAAGAGTAGGTAAGAAGCACGCAGTAAAAAATAAAATAAGTACGATAGAGTTATAGTGGACTATCAAAAAATTGTTGAAAATTATTGAAAATTTGTTGAAAATGAAAAAGTTATTGAAAATGTCAATAGTTGTTTATGTTTGTGAAGTCAGTTTATGTTTTTGTGAATGTTCCCACAGGAGCGTGCGTTCGGGGAGCTGGAAAAAAACAGTGACAAGCAGCTATCTAATGACAGTCAGGGACAAACTGATCCTCCTTCTCACTTCCACCAGCTGCTGTCTGGACTCCACAAACACCTGCTGGCCCACTGCTACATCCATTCCAGCCCTGAGGTGCAAAAAAATAGTTTTGTGCAGCACATGTTATTGTTTTTTTTTGTTTTTTTATTATCAGGAGGAGCCTTACTGAGGATTCTTACTTCCAGGAAGGCCCAGTCTACACTCAGAGAGCAGCTGTACACATGCTTACTATCAACAGCTCATCGTTTCAGTAGCTCTCAAATCTTTATATAGATTTTTTAAAATTTTATTTTAGAAGCTTTTACACTTTCAGAAAATGAGTAGCCTGTCAGTCATATACAGCTCTGGAAACAAACTAAGAGTGTTATTGAGAGCTTCCTAAATCCCCTTAACCCTTTATAGGGCACTCATAGAAATACTCTGAAATTCAAAATTTCAACCTTTGTGTGTAATTGGAGGACATAATAAGACTTATTACTTTTGTGAAATTTTTCAAAATATTCTATTGTCATGTAGAAAATCAAAGTCAATGAAATTACCATATTTGGTTCCTTCCCCATAAGTGGCAAAAAAAAAGTATGAGAAGTATAAAAAAATACAAGACAAACACATGTAATGGGAAAGAAACATTCATTGAATTGTTGAGTCTGTTTGTATGACTGTACTGCCATGATCATACTGTTGTGTGTAATTCAGTTACTGCATTATGGATTTGTCGTGGTTCGATGCCAAAATTGGGAAAATAGTATTATTTGATTCTTGTATCAAGTTAGTGATAAAGGTGTAAAAGCACTGAGGGGTTGGATTATATCAGTTTATATTTCTTCCTACTCCTTTTCGACCATGCAATATTCAGACTTGTATGTGCTGAAGATAGATTCTGTCCATTTAAATGTTTTATTTTGTTTCCTTGCATGTTCAAAATAAATAAATAAAATAAAATCATTCATTCATTCATTCATTTATAACTTTTATTTAAACTTGGAGATGTTTGGGTTCATGTCTTAAAATATGGAGTGGTGTCTTTATTTTTCTCTGAGCTGTAGTTGTATTTCTGTTAACACAGAGTGTTGTCTTTAGGATGACAGCAGTGTAACGCTGCTTTGTGAACATCTTTACCTACTGCTGCCCTGTGCTGCCGACACACTGGGGAGATCAGCCAAACTTCTGAAGGGGAGTTTGCTGGACAAACAAATCATGAAGAAGCTTCACAGTGAGTAAAAGGCCATTCTCCAGCTCCTTTGTTTTTGCATTTCTATATTTTTCTGTTACTCATTACTCATTTTTTTGCTTTGTGACTGGATCTGGTGCCTCTAGTTTGACAGTTCTTTTCTCTACCCCTTAACCCCCCCCCTTGCCGTCCCAGTGGTGCTGTACAACTCAGTGGCTGGCAGCCTGCTGTGCCAGGTCATGTACTCGTTGCTGCTGCTGCCCTTGGGCACAGTTCAGCCCCTCCTCAGCCATTTGCTCGCCCTGCTCGAGCATCTTAATGATTTCAACAGATTGCTGCCAGACACAGGCCGGCTGGAAGAGCAAGAACTAGGGATGGAGACTCAGAATACCTGCTCAGGTCAGAGGAATCTACATACAGGGTTATTCAAAAAGAATGAACCCATTTCAGGACGCATGGCTTCAGTTCTCAAGTATCGTCATGGAATGAGTCAGTGACCGTTTGAAAGTGGAGTTTTCTAAGTTTTAAACAGCTGCCACAGGGGGCGCTGTAGTCGCGTCGTTCCTCCAGCAGCGTTCAGTTGTTCGTTTACTAGGGATGGGAATCAATAAGAATTTAACGTTTCCAATTCCATTATCGATTTTGCTTATCAATCCAATTCTCTTATTGATTCTCTTATCGATTCTCATTGGGTGAGGGAATAAAAGAGTTCAAACAGGTGTGTTTGCATTAACTGTCTGTTATATTTCCATCTGCACAGAAAATAGAACTTATACAGTATGAACAAATAATTATAACAGATGATGCTGGGCCCGGTTTGGGGGATGGGGGTGGGGGGTACAGTGACAGTGAAACTCCAGACTCTTTACTAATTCCTCTATTTCCTCATTTCCACTACGTGGAACTGGTTCGACTCTGCTTGTCTCCTGTTGTTGTGCTCCTCATTTCCTTTCCCCTACCTTCAGAAACTTGTATTTGAGGGGGTACAACGGTTATTGTCCACACCAGAACCAGAACTGGGCCCAGATGACGGCCTGGTGTTCACTCTGACACTAGATTCACAAGCACCGCTGAGTAGAGAATCAGATGAATCCCATGTGGACGAATGTTTGAACAGACTGGAGGGATTCCACCTTTAGAAGAAATGGAAGCTTTGACAGAGTTCAACTGGACCTGGTGTGGTCTGTTTAGACCTGGTGTGGTCTGTTTAGACCTGGTGTGGTCTGTTTAGACCTGCTGTGGTCTGTTTGGACCTGGTGTGGTCTGTCTGGACCTGGTGTGGTCTGTTTGGACCTGGTGTGGTCTGTTTAGACCTGGTGTGGTCTGTTTAGACCTGCTGTGGTCTGTTTGGACCTGGTGTGGTCTGTTTAGACCTGGTGTGGTCTGGTTGGACCTGGTGTGGTCTGTGTAGACCTGGTGTGGTCTGTTTAGACCTGGTGTGGTCTGTTTAGACCTAGTGTGGTCTGGTTGGACCTGGTGTGGTCTGTTTAGACCTGGTGTGGTCTGGTTGGACCTGGTGTGGTCTGTTTGGACCTGGTGTGGTCTGTTTAGACCTGGTGTGGTCTGTTTAGACCTGGTGTGGTCAGTTTAGACCTGGTGTGGTCTGGTTGGACCATTTCTGCCTCAACACCATGTTGTCTACGTTCTGACCAAAACAGTGCAGCGTATGTGTGACGTCATCGCGCATGTACAGCGAAGGTGGAATCATTAAGTAGAATCATTAAACAGGCAAAGGATTCCAAAGAATGGAGCTACTGGGATCTGGTTCTCAAAAAGAAGCTCTTTGTGCTTGACCTGTGAGATCCCCAGACCTCACCATGTGTGATTTTTTTTTTTTTTTTTTCTTGTGGGGGTACGTAAAACATCACTTTTATGTTCCACTGCTACCCACGTACCTCGACGACCTTAAACATCGAATAACAACAGCGACCAACCCAGTGGATGGTGATAAGCTGATAACGTGTCTGGGAGGAATCCTCTTATCACACTGATGTTGTCCGTGCTGCAGGTGGTGGACACACTGAATGCTTGTAAGACGGGAAATAAAAGCTGATTGTGAGTAGAATTCTTGGCTGCAGTTTTCTATTGCTTTTCCTTATTGCGTAATGAAATCGGTTCATTCTTTTTGAATACCCCTGTATGTGTGATTTGATAACACAACATTAACAGACAAATGCGTTGTTATTGTTTTCTTGTTTTAAACACAGCAGCAATCTGTATTTAATAAAACAAGAACACATTCGCAAACGTTCAATTATTTTAATAGGAAAACAAGATGTTGCACAAAACTTTGGACACGTTTTTTTTTTCTACAGATAAAAGTGAAGAAAACACATTCCAGCATGAGGAGGAGGAGCTGAAGTGGGTTTGGCTGTTGGACCTGGAACGCTCTGTAGCGCTGGCTGTGGGCCGCTGCCTCGGTGGTATGCTGCAGGGCCCGCCACCTTCACTGCAGGAGAAATCGTCAGAGGTCTGGCTATCAAATGTCCTCCTCAGGAACGGCCTTGAGATGGACTTTGAACAGCTGGGTAGGAAAAAGATACTGCTTGAACTACTCCAGACTTTTACAGTACATGTGTTCATGTTTTGGCAAACAGATGGCGTCCTGCACAAGAAGGTGCAGGAAAGCCGGGCAAACACTCTGAAATTCAGCCCCAGTGGTGCGTTTTAATGGAACACACCTTAAATCTGGAGGCTGAGGTGACATTGCGAGGACACTGTTAATGTAAAAGGGTGTTTCTGTGAAACTGGTCCTAAAAACAGGACACGGGAGCTCAAAATTCAAACCAGATCTAGACTAATGTTATGAAGCAAATTTAGAAACACTTTGGGTCTATTTTAAAAATAAATACACTTATTGAGATAAAAGAGAAACTATTTTTCAGATAAAACACATTTTGACATTATTTTACATCATATATATATATATATATATATATATATATATATACATACATAATGTAAAATAATCCTTTGATGTCTGCTCTTCCTATCATTGTGAAGCAGAATTCACCAAATGTTGGATTGTTCACCCACTGATAGGGAATGTGTGCAGGGATTAGACCGTCGAGAGACAGTCTTTTATATATATATATATATATATATATATATATATATATATATATATATATATATATATATATATATATTTATTTATTTATTTATATATGTGTGTGTGTGTGTGTATATATATGTATGTATGTATGTATGTATATGTGAACATTTGAACAGGATCTGAAACTGTAATGTCTGTAAAACAGAATTTCAGTTTGAACACTGGAACATTTTGTGATATAACATTAGATCCTGTTGGGATCAAATACAAATGTGTTTAGTATTTGTGCAGATTTCTGCTGTAATTCAATTCTTCCAGGACATAATCATTAAAAAAAATGCCTTTTTAACAGTATTGTGGTATATCGTGATATATCATATCGTGATCCTAGCATTGTGATTTGTATCGTATCACCAGATTCTTGCTGATACACAGTCCTAACCTTGAATCATAGTACATCACAAAGGGGTAAATTGTATAGTCCTGGTAAATGCTTTATATGTATTTCTAATGTATCTGATCCTCACTGGTGGAGTTGCACATCCCTGTTTCAAGTTTTGTATGTACGTTATACTTACAGAATCAGTTCCCAGTATAGCCCTGTATCCTACATGATGTCTTCTTATGCAGACTCAAGCATCATGTGGCTCACTGAGGCGGTGCTCCTGGGCAGCTGTGATAGCAGACTGGCAGAGCTGAGTCTGAGTGAGGAAACCAGGACTTTACTGGAGCTGACTCTGGGCTCGTCTAAAGGGCCTGCAGTCAGCCTCTGGAGGAAGATGGAGGAGTATGCACACAGCAGAGGTACTCTGACTTCAGCACACACATTCAGAATACATCAATACTTGAGGAAATGATAATATAATTCTTATTGGTTTTTTAATTAAATTTTTCATTTCTTTTCCTGCCGGTCTTCTTGGTGTGTGTGGATGTATTGTCTTCCTGTGAGAGCAGAGTGGGAGAGTGGAGGTTCTTCAGGCGACTGTTTGCTTCAGACTGTGTGTCGCTGCAGTTTAGCTGTGCTTCTAAAGCACACGGGGCTGCAGGATCAGGCCTATTGGCAAGACAGGTCAGTAGCACAAATCCAGTGTTTCGAGACAGTAAAAAGTCTACTTTAACGTAACATTTAGATCAGGGCTCTCGAACTCATTTTCTTTCTGGGGCCACATTCAGCCTGATTTGATCTCCAGTGGGCCAGACCAGTAAAATAATAACAACTAGAAAAGCACTCAGAGAGCACAGACCTCCACCAAGGCAGATCAGTGCCCCCCCCATCCCCCGATCACCACCAAAATTTAATCATTGGTTCCTTGTGCCAGTATCAACATTTCCTGAAATCTTCATCCAAATCCGTCCATAACTTTTGGAGTTATCTTGCACACAGACAGACAGACAGACAGACAAACAAACAAACTAACAAACCAACGCCAGCAAAAACAGAACCTCATTGGCGGAGGTAAAAACCTATAAATAATGACAACTCTGTATTTTTGTCTTTATTTTAGTGCAAAAAACCCTCATTTAATTATGAAAATACTTACTTTTATAAACTATCCAAACAAAAAAGATATGAATAACCTGAAAAAAATGAAATTTCTTCAGAAAAATAATTGCAGTTTTAACAAGCATTATGGATCGGATCTACAAAGGCGACAGTAACAGCCAGAAAAGGGTTCAAATTGTGCTTAATTTTCTATAGACATTTCAGGTTGTTCGTATTTGTTCAGGTTATTCACATTTTATTGCTACAGGATAGTTTGTAAGTGTGACTATTTTCATAATTGAATGTTACTTTTTGCACTAAAACAAAGACAAAAATGTGAAGTTGTCATTATTTATAGGCATAATGTAATATTTTTTCCCATCAAACCCAGTAGTAAATCTGCAGTCATTCTTTTGTGTGTGTTCTTCTGCTGTTATTATTTGACTGTAGATCAGATTGGTCTGGATGTGGAACCACAACTAAAATAAGTTCCACAGTCTGAACTGTGGAATTTATACACTTTGCATTCTTCATCCATTATTATTCATCCATTGGGCCAGATTGGAACCTTTGATGGGATGCATTTGGCCCCCGGGCCGCATGTTTGACAGCCCTGATTTAAATTATATAGAGTAAAGGTGGTGACACAATTGCGTGGCATTAATACAGCAATATAGACCAATGCTAATCAGCATTTTCATCTATTTTGAGACAGATACGAGCCCTCTGAGATGCTGTTGAATGCCTATGAAACAGTTTATAAAATTAGAAGCACTCTGTTGGCCTATAAAAACACCCCAAGGACCTCACAGATGCACGCTGCTGCCAAACAGGTACCATTACTTACACCAGTCAATAATTAATCAAATATGTTTAATGCTGTTAGTTTAAATAAAGGCAGGTAGATGTACTAGACAGATATCTGTTAGATACTTATGGTGAAATTGTGCAATAAATGAAAATAAAAACATTTGAATGCAATTGTCAGTAATAATAATAACAGCCTGTGCCTTTGTTTTAATAAATTGTAGACATCTCAGTCTTCCCAAAGCCCCGATGTAGATGGGGAAGTCCCGTCCACCTCTGCAGACCAGACTGGAAAAGAGCCAGAGCCGCAGTCAGGAGGCCACAGCAGCCGTGAGGTTCAGGTGCCCACCACCGCAAACCACAACCAGGAAGAGGCGGCAGAAGATGACACATTTGGCAACAGCCGTATGTACCTGTCAGGTTAGGAGGGGACACTCTGTTTCCACATTCACTTTAACCTTGTATCTTTTTAATCACATGGTGTCCGCAAAAGCTCTTTACAATTAAAAAATATATATATATGACAAAAGCAATTGATGAGATATGTTAATCAGATTTGTTCCATGTACTCGGTGGTGGTCACAGTTTTTAATCACATTTTATGATCATTGGTCTATTTATTAAATTAAATACACTTGATGGAAAAAAAAGCATTGTTATTCACGATTTATTTTGATTATAAAAAACATTTAATAATTGTGATTGGAAGTATAGTGTGATGATTGACAGACAGAACCCTTTAATTGGCTGTTGTTTATGGCTGATACGCAAAGTCCCAACACTGGATGCTTTGAATGCACCGTGCTGTAAGTGTGCTCATGCTGTGGCGAAAGAGCGGAGGGAATATTAGCAAATGTCAGAGAAATGGGAAAATGCAAATTTCAGCAGAAGTGATTGGAGGAGGAACTATTCAGAACCTGGTTAAAGCCTGTGGACGGTAAACCATCGTAAAACTACATATACAACTGGATCTGCAGTTGGATGTGGGCATTAAATTTGTTTGAAGTGGCATTACAAAGCATTGAATTAGATTTGCTGATACCTGCAGAAACCTTGTAAATGGATCCCAGGTGGACTGCCAGATTTGTACTTAAAGTGTATGATAAAAACACATACGTTATCATCATCATCTTATCTATGGTGATTTTTGTCTTGGCAGAAGTCCTAGAATCCTTTATGGCCACGCGTGAGGCCATGCAGGTGCAGCAGAATGTGACGGTGTACGAGTCCTTTGGCACGTCCACCCTCCCCAGCAGCATGGAGAGCCCCGGGAGTCCAGAGCGGGAGCCCGATCCCAAACAACAGTGGGACAAGCAAAGACAGTCAGAGGAAAGCCTGTCTTTCCCTGCCGCCTGCCATCTGGTGGTGTCCCGCTGCCTCTTCCTCTTACTGGGAGTCAGGCCTGCGTGGGCGGAGCCCAGCGAGAGGGAGAATAGTCACGTCATCGGCACCGGATCAAGGTAAGGCTGTTATGCAGTGTGTGTTTGAAAGTTGGAAAAACAGTTTGGTTTTAAGGCTGATGTGTTTGAGTCAGAGGCTAACTGTTGGTGTCCTCTTTTAGGAAAGCTGCAGCAGACTCCATGATGTTGGTTGTTGATGGTCGAAAACAGGTAAGGACTGTGTTGAACGGCCTTTTGGCCCATAATGTACTGCCGTATCAGCGCTAATGGGTTGTCTTCATTTCATGTAGTGTGAACAATCCAGAAATACTTCAGGGTCTTTCAAGAATAAAATGGGTAAGTGCAATTAGTTTACTGCTAAATATATTTGTACATTTTTTATACTACTTTTATTTTATTTTTTTTACTTTGTTATACAGTATATCTCTAAGTTGCACACTATTTTATATATTTTTAATATATGTTTGTATTTCATTGTGTTGTTATTAGTTGTAACTGCAGTCGCTGGTAGAAACTAGGGCTGTTAGAAAATATCGGTTCTGCAATATATTGCAATGTTTCATTTCCCAATACTGTATCGATACTAAAAAGTATTCTATCAATATTTGTAGGTATTTATTCAAATGCAGATATTGTGGAGGTTCATTTTTATTTGTATTTTTTGTTCATATTTTATTTATTCTTATTTCACACTCTTTTATTCAATAATGTTCGTTCCTTTGTTGGGATTGAACTCAAATCCTGTTCTGATGTTAGTTGTGAACTAATAGAATCTGAACATTTGAACAGGATCTGAAACTGGAATGTCTGTAAAACAGAATTTCAGTTTGAACACAGTTTGAACATTTGGTGATAGAACATTAGATCCTGTTGGGATCAAATACAAATATATTTTAGTATTTGTGCAGATTTCTGCTGGAATTCAATTCTTCAAGGAAATAATCATTAAAAAAAGAAACAAACAAAAAAATGGCCTTTTTAACAGTATCATGATATATTGTGATATATCGTATCGTGATCCTAGTATTGTGATTTGTATCATATCACCAGATTCTTGCCGATACACAGCCCTGGTACAAACCACCTGCACAACCTGTGTAATGACAATAAAGTCTATTCTGTTCTGTTCTATTCGAGTCGATTCGATTCGATTGTGTTCTGTTGTGTTCTGTTCAGTTCTATAAAACATGTACCTATATTTGCAACTGTTGCAAAATCCTATCTCTGCAGGTGTGAATAGCTTTGATGCCAAATATTCATGGGTGAGCATTTGATGCTGCTCATACTTTCGGTGCCCAAAGGCCTTAGAATCAACCAACGTACCACAAAGTGTGAAGAGTTTTTACTTTGTTCCTCTGAAACACACACATACTGATGACTTCTATGTCCATGTACGACATATGTTTTAATTAAAGTATAAATATTTGGCCTACTTTACATGCAGGAATAATTGGATTTATTCCCTTATGAATATTTTTCCAATACTTGATAATGATTATTTCAATTATGAGTGAGGAAAAAACATTGCTAGACTCATAGCATAATTGCCAAAGTCATATTTTTGGCCAAATTGTAATATCGGCATAATTTTCCTCTTCTAACACTGCTGCTTCATTTTGCATCACTGGCTGTGTCCTGAAAAAAAATACGACCGAGGCATTTGTTCTCTGAGGCTAACGTCCGTTAATGTTCTATTAATTCCTGTGTTCTGCCTCTTCTAGGTTTACCTCTGTGTTCACTGGGCATCATGAAAGACGCCTGGGATCGCCTGCGGCAGTGTATTAGCCCCACCAACCCTACATCCCACTGCGGCAACAACACTGTGCCTATTCTGAACCAGGTGTTTCATTTTGTGTGTGGAAACCTGGTCAGCGTACCAGCGTCCTCACCAACACTAGCGGGTGGACAGGCCTGTGGTCAAGCAGACCCAAAGGCCATTACTTTTGCCATACTGCAGCAACAGCAAAGGGCTGAGGTAAGTTTTTGTTTTCAATAAATATATTTCATTACATATTTTGAGGTTGCTGGAAGGCGACGTTGGTGCTGTAAATAATCAGTGTTGGGAGTAATGCTTTACAGAAGTAATGCATTACAGTAATGGATTACTTTTTGCTGTAACACAGTAGTGTAAGACATTACTAATCAATTTTCAGTAATATTTTACTCGGTACATGTTCAATAGCTCTTGCATTACAGTACACTTTATGCCCATAATTTAACTGCTCAAATTAAAACAAACAAACTAAAAAAAAAAGCAAGACCATCAGACCTTAACCCTTCGGGGTCCACAGTCATGGCCCCGTGACTCAATCATACGACATTTTCAAAACGTCGTAGCGCGTCGGAAGTGAGAAAACAGGAGAAAACACCTATGTAAAGATCTGCTTTTATGTCAAATATTTGAGTATAGTTTTAATTTATTACTATTTTGATTTTCTATACCTAATATTTAGAACCAATATTCACTGTTAAAGTCTTTGAAAAGGTTCGTTAAGCATCTGTGTATTATTTATGCAATAAATTATGTACATTTTTCAAACTGGATTTTATATTTTTTGTGTGTTTTTTGGCCTTTTCTGTTTTTTATAGTAGGTTAAAGTGAAAAAATAATAGGCAGATGATATAGATGAACAGATCCCAAACCTGGGTATAGTAAACATTTGTTTATGTAGTATTTAAAGGCCAAATCAAAAGAACTCAAAAATGGCCAAAATAGGCTCAGACCACTAAAGGTTAAAGAATCCAAACTGCGTCTGTACAGTTGTGTTTCCTGTTGGTGTTCATCCAGTGGGTGCAGACGGCAGAAGACAGTCCACTGTCCACATGGACGTATGTTCATTATTACTAACTCTAACCCTGCTGTACAGAAGACAGTTAGCATGTTAGCATGATCCCTATGATCAGCAAAGACAAGGGAAGCTAACGTTTCTAGGACTAGTTAGAACTATTTATCAATTGTGTATTTATCTACCAGCACCTCGGCCACGCCCCCTGTTTGAACATGTAAAATGTTGAAAAAAATCCAAGTGTTCCTGCTGGGATTCAGACATCATAGACTGTAGCTTTACTTACTGAGCTATCTGTCCACATGGACTTCAGGGGGCAAATTTATGCTTCCCAAGACTCTCCTATCTCTTGTATTGGGGGGGGTTACCATTTGACTTTTGTTATTGTTTTACATACTTCTGTGTGTAACTCAAAAGTAATACAGGAGTCATGTAATGCATTACAGTTCTGAGACAGTAATATTGTAAGGTAAGGAATTACTTTTAAAATACAGTAACAAGTAATCTGTAATGGGTTACAGGTTGGAAGTAACTTGCTCAACACTGTAAATAATTTGGACTACATTTGGGCGTTATATAAGGGCTTGACTTTTGCTCCCTGCTTCCTCCGTTGTGCTCAGATGCGTCTGGAGGCCCTCTGTCAGATGTCATCCTTCCTGTCCAAGATGGAAGAGAAAAGCAGTGGCTTCCCGTTGTCCCCTCAGTTCCCCGCGTTGTTGCAGTCGGTGCAGCTTCAGTTCCTTTCTGGATGCTTTGGTCTGGGAACACAGATTATTGGCTCTCAGTCCGAAGCTAATTACGAGATGCAGCATTACATGGTACGTCTAATAATCACGCTATCGCGTCGTTTTTGTCAGCGTTGTGTGTGATAAGTAAAGATGGAAAGGAGAAAAAAATATTCAAACGTGGCACAAAATGACCTTCCAAATCCCTCTCATCTCACTCCAGTCTGGTACGCATTCAGCTTCCATGGACACACAGCGAGAGCTCCAATCTGCTGCCCACACTTTTTACCAGCAGGTGGTCCGTGTGCTTAAACAGAGGGCCCTGTTGGAACGAGAACATCCAGGTTGGTTCATGATAGTTGGTACATCCATTTAAAGGTACATTCAGTGACATAACCAAGGATTCAGAAGCATCTAATCATGGAACTGACATGATATTCAGAAGGTTTTCATTAGTGCAGTGGTTCCCAACCGTTTTTGGCTCATGACTCCATTTTAACATCACAAATTTCTGGCAACCCTAGACATTCAATACGGAGACTTTTTTTTTTTTTTTTTTTTTTGCTAAAATGAATTTGTTTTTGATCATGTAATAGTTTGCTATACTATGTTGAAAATAAACATTAATGTTAGAGGACGTTTAGTCTATATAATGTCTATTATTGTGGACATTTAGTCTATATAATGTGTATTATTGTGGACATTTAGTCTATATAATGTGTATTATTGTGGACAGAGGCAGTAAATCCAGGTGTAGATTACTGCACAAAGGCTCAGGATCTGTCCAGTCAGTCCAGCTGGGATTTACAAGGAGGACAATTAATACTGAACAAACAAGAACTGAAACTATGAATTATGAAAGAGCTGCAGCATCTGAAACTGACCACAATGAACATTTGACACAGAAACGGACCCACAGTGCTGCAGTTTCAGCTTCAGTTTGTCATGTCTGTTATGGATTGGGATTGTCTCTGTCAACTCAACATATATATTTTATTTGTACGGTTTTTATTTTTTATCAATTACTAGAAATTTCAGGCGACCCCATTTGAATTCCAGGTGACCCCCAACCCTAAGGTTGAAAAACACTGCATTAGTGTATAATCACCTGAAAATATCAACTGTAGTGTTTTTGGGTTTTTTTGTCTTTGAATGAACTGTTTATATCTACACAGGGAGCAGTCTTTATCAAGCCTCCTTCAGCTTTTTTCCATTTTATGATGAATCACATCCACATCTGTTGTGTGCGATGTTTTAGAGTTGACCAGAGTTAATGCCCCTTTAACTAGATAGCCAAGAATTTACAAAAAAAACCCCAAAACACTGGCTGTAACAAGGAACTTTAATATTTCTACCACTCTGAGTCAGGGTCAGGGTAGCAATGCTGCTACTGGACTCCCTTAAATACTACACACTGAACCCTTAACACACTTTAGTTCTTTTTGGTAACAAGTCTTAGTATAATCAGGGCTCCCGCAGGGTCTTAAAAAGTCTTGAACTTACAAATCTGCATTTAACACCTTTAACAGAAGCTGTATACCAAGTTTGAAGTCAATCAGAACTGGAGTTTGGGAGAAGACGATTGAAATGTTTTCCCCATAAGAGCCCATGTGAAATTTTGCATCAGTTCCAGATCCAGAAGAAGATCCTGATCAGCATGTGGACATTATGTTTGGGTCATCTCCCCATCAGGGCTGGACTGGAGACATTTACACTGGATATCATTTATATTTACTGAGTTATTGCATCCATCCACTTCCTATCTCTGATAATGGGGACAGTTTTCAAAGTGGCACCAAATCCAGAATCAGATCCAGATCCAAATAATTTCACTAACTTTTGTTGTCATCATCATAAAGAAGCTGTAGACCAGTTCCGATTGAAGTCAATCAGAATTGTAGTTTCAGAGAAGAAGACGATTGAAAGTTTTGTAACGGACGACAGACGACGACAGACGATGATGACAGACGCCGACAGATGACAACGATGACAGACGATGACAACAGATGACAACAGACAACGATGACAGACAACGATGACAGACGACAGACGGCGACGGCGACAGACGATGACCACAGACGCTGCTGCCGCTGGACGCCACATGATGACAATAGCTTACGGCCTTTCGGCCGGTAAGCTAATAAAAAAGTAAAATATCACTCCTTTAAAAATGTATTAAATGTATTATGGTAGGTCTTAAGTTATGTTGCCATAAACTTGTCAGCTGTGTTTAAATGTGTCTGTTAAATGTCGAAGCTGCACAGATGGTAATGTTTGTCTACTCAGTTCCACCCAACACTTTATATTGAAATTAGGAGCCAGTTATCACTAACTCAGCCCCTGGTGAGAAGTGACTCGGAACAGTAGGAATCAAGGTGTTGGAATAAATTCTAGGAATCACCAGTTTTTGCCAGTATGGGCATGAAATGGGATTAGATTCTGTTCTAAGTAGTCTTTAAAATTGTCTTAAAAAGTCTGAAATGTAACCTGTAGGAACCCCGTATGATTCTCCTGTCGACTTCCTCCAGGGTCCTGTCAGCACCTTCTCCTGGCTACAATGTTTGCACTGAATTTCTGCTACCAGCCTGTTGACCTGGTGCTGGTCATCAAATGTGGCATCCTGGAGATCCTGTCCATGTTGACCAACAACAGCTGTGTGCTGATGAACCAGGGCTGGTTTGCAGCCTCAGCGTCTGGATCTATGCTGCTCAGTGGGGCTGTCAGACTGGCCTGTGCCCGTCTGCTTCAAATTCTGACTGTGGCTGCCAGGTGAGAATGTGGAGACTGTGCTGAACTCACAAATATGGATATGTCTTTATTTAGGTGGGACAGTGCACATTAATGAACACATTTATATACTCCATTTCAGTATAAACATGTAAATACGCCAGAGTTAGCATTAGTGCTAATTTTCATCCACGGTCCCCACTTCATAAATCACAGAGATCCGTGCAGTACAAAGCAATACAGTGCAATACGTGCAGTACAGAGCAGGACAGTGCAATACATTACAAAAACAGCACAGTTCAATACACTACGATATAGCACGCGTCAAGGACTAAACTAAACATTACTACTTAAAGAACAATACAGTACAGTACAAAATGGCATTTATGCCTAAGGGTCAAAGATTAAAATAAACATTTCGCTGTCTCTTTAAAGACATTCTTAAAAATATACGTGCAAGAATCAATCAATCAATCAGTCAGCTTTTATTTTTATAGCGCCACATCATAAGGTCATAGAGCTGGTCTAAGCCAATTCACAGACACCAACACAATTGTTCAGGAGCAAACACTTGGTGACAGTGGCGAGAAAAAGCTTCCTTTTAACAGAGGCACATGGATGCACAGCAAACTGAACTATAACTATTAAAAACTACAATTCTTTTGCTACTATAATTACCTGTAACTTGTACAAATACCCATAACTGCTATCACTACTACTCAAAATACAAGTACTACCACTGGATATACTCATACTGTAGCTGTTGGTACCAATAATAGAAACCTCTACCATCCCTGTACCTACATAATAAACACTATCATGATTATATATATATATATATATATATATATATATATATATATATATTTTTTTTTTTTTTTTTTTTTTTATTTGACCTTTTATTTAACTTTGATTAAAATGAAAAGGAAAAGGCCCACTTAGCTAATATCTAATTTTCATTTGCATATGACATTTTCTTGTTCTCTTAGCTCTTGTGAGGATTCGTTACCAATGGATGTGTCACATGCGCTCATGGAAGTGATGTGTGAGCAGCTCCAAAATATCCTGTACACGTTCCAGCAGCAGCAGGCAACAGAGAGAGGAACAGCAGACCCAGCTGATGGAGACTCCAGCAAACGCACAAATATAGTTGGTGTGGCCACTTTACCTTCATTTATTTGAGTCAAACATGCATTTAGGAAACAGATTCAAATTTCTGATGTTTTAAGGGATACTGAGAATTGACCCGTCTGTTTTCTTCTTTTAGGAGTGGAAAAAAGCAAAGTGGTTGAATCTCAGCTGGCAGATTTTCTGGTCTTTCTGAGGCGTGTACTGTCCCTTAGAGTGATGAAAAGACTGTCTACGTTTGTCAAATGGATCGATCCACTTATAGCCATTATTTCCCACAAGTGCTCTTTAGGTACAATCATTGGAGATTTTTGAAAAGGCATTGATTTTTGTTTCCACCACATGATTTTTGGCACTTGTTGACAAAACTTACCATCTTCTTCTTCTTCTCAGGATCTCCATGCTTCCAGAACCTGCGCACTAAGCTTTTGGCCTTCCACATTTTGGAAAGACTGTTACCTGCTTGTTCTGAGCCAGATCAAATTCAACAGGTATGACGGAGAAACGTGTAGGTCTCATATACCCATATACCAATACTGACAGGGAAATCAATCACTTAAAACATGTTGAAGAAAATCTCAAAACCTGGTTCAAAGTTTGCTGCAATGAGTGCAGCTTTATTTAGTGTTCTGGAGAACGGTGAGAGTACTGATGGAGACAGAGTCTGTTTGGGTAGTCTGACCCCGAATCTACACTCACAGTCAATGAAAACTTTGAGACCATGTTTTTTGACATCATTTTTATTTTAAACCCTAAACTGGAATTTTTTATCTGAATCATTTGTTCAGGATATTGGCACAGAAACACAAATCTAAAGTTTCAAGAATAATTTCAAAACAAAAAACTTAACGAAAGAAAATGGCACCTGCCAAACACACAGTCCCAACAGTAGCAGTCCTGGTCCTGGTCCTGGTCCTGGTCCTGGTCCTGGTCCTGGTCCTGGTCCTGGTCCTGGTCCTGGTCCTGGTCCTGGTGCTGGTCCTGGTCCTGGTCCTGGTCCTGGACTATACGGTCTCTGTTCCCCAGAGCCTGTGGTGTTGTGGTGTTCCTCCAGGTTTGGGACCAGCCCATCCACAGTCCTGGCTGTATGAGTGGAGCTCAGACCGGCCTCCTCCATACCCAGGTCCAACCTGCAGACATGTGGCATGATGCCTTCACTGGACTAAGAATGGAGGCCTTTTTTGGGCCTTTATATAGGCCTTCCAAACCAATCCTCAGATTGTGCACAGACACACTGAGTATTACTCAGTGTGTGTTTGGTCCACTTTAGTAAACAGACCAACCCATGTGCTCTCTACCAACTGAGCCACAGCCGCCCTCATCTGTTTACTGTCTGTTATTTACATTATTAGGACTCTGAACAGATGTTACTTTATCATTAAAGAAGCAAAAGTCATGTGTTGTATTGTATAAATGTGAGATTGGGGTGGGATGTAATACGTTTTCTTCTTCCCACTCCTTTTTGAGCAGTACATATTGAATTTAGTTTGTTATTACTAGTGCACATGGCAGTTGCTATTTTGTCTTGATCATTGTTATTTATTAATGTATTTGCTCTGATATTAGTTCCTTGTATACAAAACATGTTTAATTTTTTCTTCTGCTCAAAACAAATAAATGAATAGGGCTGTGTATCAGCAAGAATCTGGTGATACGATGCAAATCACAATATTAGGATCACAATACGATATATCATGATATATCATGATACTGTTAAAAAGGTTTGGTTTTTTTTTTGTTTCTTTTTTTAAATGATTATTTCCTTGAAGAATTGAATTCCATCATAAATCTGCACAAATCCTAAACACATTTGTATTTGATCCCAACAGGATCTAATGTTCTATCAGCAAATGTTCAAACTGTGTTCAAACTGAAATTGTGTTTTACAGACATTCCAGTTTCAGATCCTGTTCAAATGTTCAGATTCTATCAGTTCAGAACTAACATCAGAACAGGATTTGAGTTCAATCCCAACAAAGGAACAAACGTTATTGAATAAAACAGTGTTAAAGAATAATAAATAAAATAAACAAGAAAAATGAAAAAACAAAAATGAACCTCCACAATAAATGCATTTGAATAAATACCTAAAAATATTGATACAGTCCTTTTTAAGCATTGTAAAATGAAATATTGCAATATATTGCAGAACCAATATTTTCTTACAGCCCTATAAATGAATGAATGAAAGAAGGAATGAATAATGACATACTTGTCATGGACAATCAATGCATTATTCCATATTAAATGTTCTTCTCTCTCTCTCTCTCTCTCTCTCTCTCTCTCTCTCTCTCTGTCTCTCTCTCTTGTGCACTTTTTTTTAGATTGTTAAACAACTCTTTCAGTTGTTGTCGGTTTATATGTGGGAGGAGCCACTGGCTGAGAGGAACCATGACGGGACGTCTGATAAAGATACCAGGGTAACAGAGAATATAGATGAGTGACTCAATCATCTGTGATGCTAATGTTATGTTTGTATTAGTATTTGTAACTTCACTGAGTCGACTGTAGTTAATTATACAGGGTGTATCAGAAAAAAGTAGACTCTCAGAAAAAAATACATAAAACCAAAATGTGAAGACATTTCCAGTTGCACACGCATGTTTTCGACTTTTGTACAACTCTTATTTTTGCAGAACCCCGATAGCTATGAAGAATGTATTCCTATTGGAGATTTTTCCTTCGACCCACACAAGTTAATCTGCTGCTCTTTGGAGAGTGGGAACATCCTGTCCCATGGCTCAGGAGGGAAAGGTTATGGCCTGGCAACCACTGCCATCACCTCTGGGTGTTTCATCTGGAAGGTAAGGAGCTCCAGTCACAACAAAAGGAAAAACACATGATTACGTCTGCTGCGTACTGCTGGGACAGCAGAGCTGGTTTCATCAACCTGACATGTGACTGACCTCTGTCTGCAGTTCTATATTACCAAAGAAAACAGAGGCAACGAGGGCACATGTATTGGCGTTTCGCGCTGGCCGGTCCGAGATTACAACCACCACACCACCACCGACATGTGGCTGTATCGCGCTTACAGCGGTAACTTGTATCACGGAGGGGAACTGGTCCGAACGCTTCCCTCCTTCACCCAGGGCGACACCATCACCTGCATCCTGGACATGGAGGCCCACACTGTGTCATTCGCAAAGAACGACAAGGTCTGAACTGGAAATGCATTAACAGCTAAATATTCTTTTTTATTTTATTTATTTATTTATTTTTAACTTTATTCCCTCCACCAAGGAGGTGATGTTTTTGTCAGCGTTGGTTTGTCTGTTGTCTGTCTGTTTGTTTTTCTGTCTGTCTGTGTGCAAGATAACTGAAACAGTTATGGACGGATTTGGATAAAAATGTCAGGAAATGTTGATACTGGCACAAGGAACAAATGATTAAGTTTGGTGGTGATCGGGGGGGGGGGGCACTGATCTGCCTTGGCGGAGGTCTGTGCTCTATGAGTGCTTTTCTAGAAAAGGGAGCACAGACCTCCGCCAAGGCAGATCAGTGCCCCCCCACCCCCAGTCGCCACCAAAATGTAATCATTTGTTTCTTGTGGAGAGACTCTGTCTCTGGGCTGGCCTGGGAACGCCTCGGGGTCCCCCCGGAAGAGCTGGAGGAGGAGTCTGGGGAGGGGGAAGTCTGGGCATCCCTGCTTAGACTGTTACCCCCGCGACCCGGCCCCGGATAAGCGGAAGATAATGGATGGATGGATGGATGGATGTTTCTTGTGCCAGTATCAACATTTACTGACATTTTCATCCAAATCCATCCGTAACCTTTTGAGTTATCTTGCACACAGACACACAGACAGACATTGGGGGGGGACTAATCTGCACCATTTTTTGGTAATAGTCTTTTTGCAGGCTGATAACAGTATTTTAAACAAATATCTATCATTTTTTCTTACATTATTACCAATAATCCATCCAAAATGCATCACCAAACATGTTTTAGGAATTACATAACCCAATATCTGAACAACTGTTGAATATATATTATCCCAGAATGATGCAAGTTTAGGACAAAACCAAAAGACATGTGCATGATTGATACTGATATCTGCACATTCTGTCCAACAAGGTTGAACTGTGGACATATATTTAGCTGTAATTTTAGGAGTTATGAAAAATCTAATTATATTTTTCCAGTAATGTTCACTCCATGTTCTTGAAGAAGTGTTTGGCTGTTGAGTTCTCCACATATTGATCCATTCCTCCTCTGAGACACATATTCCTAGTTTTTTTTCCCATTTCTGTTTCACATCCAAAGTGTTCCAACCTCTGTTCCCCATTAAATGTTTGTAAAGAGATGACATAATTTTGTATTTTTTAGAATGATATATTCCAGTTATCATTTTTACAAGCTCATTGTTATTAGAATCAACAGCTAAATTTTCAATTATAGCACAGTCTCATTTCAATTAATTAAAATTAATTGAATTAAAATGACTTGTTTTGTTATGCGATGTTTTCTGTTGTTTTTCTAGGAGCCAAAGTTGGCATTTGAAGGAGTGGTTGCATCTGAACTGTACCCTTGTGTTTTATTCTACAGCAGTAATCCTGGAGAGAAGGTAAATAATTCAAGGCATCCATAAAGTTGCTTTACAATTTAACAAATTTATTACAAAGCAAATTAATAGACAAATCTGTGGAAATTATTACAAAATTAAAAGAAGATTTTGACGTTTTTTGCCTCATTTAATCCACCTCTATATGGTCTCCATTAGTTACATGAAGCACTTCCAGGTGGGACTGGATTTGTTTCCTTGTTGGCTGTATCATAGCCTCATCAATGGTGGCAGATTTCAGTCCATTTCATTTATTTGGATCTCCATTAGCTTTGGCTTAGACCAGGCTCATTTTAGTTCAGGGGCCATATCCTCCCAGTATGATCTGAGGTGGGCCGGACCAGTAAAATAATAACATAATAATATATAAATAATGCCAACTCCAAACATTTCAATGTGTTTTATTGTGAAAAAAGTAAAATTACATTATGGAAACGTTTACATCTATAAAACTGTCCTTTTAAAAATGTGAATAACATGAACAACCATAAAAAAACTGAAATTTATTAAGAAAAATAAGTGCAATTGTAACTATATTATGCTGCTGCTTATCATTTGTAAATGTGCATTACAACTTACAGATTACAATGGATCTACAAATACACAAAATATTTGAGTAACTGGCAGAATATTAGTAAAATTGCACTCACTTCTCTTAGGATATTTTAGTTTTTCATATTTTTTGTGAAAGGCCAGTTTGTAAATTTACACATTTTCATATAATTTTACTTTTTTCCACTAAAACAGAGGAAACATTTGGAATTATCATTATTTGTAGGTTTTTATGGTAGTATTTTACTGATCTGACCCACTTGAGACTAAAGTAGGGCTTCATATGTCAAGGATTGACTGGTAATATCTTGAATGTAATTTGTGCATTTCACAAATTCATCCCAGGGGCAGGATCGGACCCTTTGGCGGGCCGGTTTTGGCCCCCGGGCCGCACGTTTGACACCTGTAGCTTAGGCCATCGCTATTCTTCCTGGAGTCCACACCCATCACAGTTGTCTTTATCCTGCAATACACACATTACCAAAAACACCCCCACACAAAACAAAACAACACAAACAACAACTAAAAACCATTCATCACTATTACAAAACAAAAACAACATACATGTTCTACAGGATCAGTGACCTTTAGCTTCAGGTCGCTGATGTCCTGTATCTTTGTTCGATAAATGATGACTTTAACATAGCTTCAAAACAATTAACCCTTAGGAGTCTGTGTCTATTTTGTCTGTTTTTCAGTACTTCTGATTTTGCCTTTATTTACTATATAAACAAATGTTTACTATACCCATGTTTGGGATCTGTTTTTTTTTTCAGCACAACTTCATCTATCTCATCTGCCTATTATTTTTTCACTTTAACCTACTATATAAACACAAAAGGACAGAAAACACAAAAGAAATATAAAATCCGATTTGAAAAATGTATATAATTTATTGCATAAATAACACAAAGACGCTTAACAAACCTTTTCAAATACTTTAAAAGTGAATATTGGTTCCAAATATTAGGTATAGGAAATTAAAATTATAATAAATTAAAACTATACTCGAATATTTGACATAAAAGCAGATCTTTGCATAAGCGCCCCCCCAGCTTCCCTGCATCCGGTTCAAGTGGGGGTCATTCTCACCCTGATAAAAAAAAAAAATCTAATATTGATAAATGTAACATTGAAGAATGTCTTATGTATTAAATGAAGGGCCTTTGTAACACGATAACATCCAACATCCAAACTATAATCACTGAGTTTATTGGACAAGGTGGGATAGTTTTACACATTAAATATGAATGAAGTGAATTCAGTTGCTCATTGTTGACAGGGAACATATTAGTTTTATGTGATTATTTCCCAGGTGGCACTGCGTGACCTCCAGATGCGGGGCATGCCCAGTAATCTACTTCCCGGCGAGCCGCTCTGCAGCCCCCGAACCACAGTGCTGCTTGAGTCGACGTTGCACCTTCTGCGTAAACTCCATCAAAGTGAGCAGTGGTCCCCACACATTAACCAGCACATCCACACCCACCTGGACCTGATTGGACCTCTGCTGAAGGAGGACGGCCCAGGCCCAGGTCAGAAAACCACATCTAAACTGCATTAGTCCTTCAGTTGAAATGATTATTACCCTCATATATAGGGCTGTTAGAAAATATCAGTTCTGCAATATATCGCGATATTTCATTTCACCATACTGTGTCGATATTTAAAAGTACTGTATGGATATTTTTAGGTATTTCTTCAAATGCAGATATGGTGAAGGTTAGGGTGGGAATCGAGAATTGGTTCTTTTTGAGAACCGGATCCCACTTGTTCGATTCCTTGGAATCAATTTTTTTATTGGTTTTGTTTCTTTTTTAAAGGATTATTTCCTGGAAGAACTGAATTACACCAGAAACCTGCACAAATCCTAAACACATTTGTATTTGATCCCAACAGGATCTAATGTTCTATCACCAAATGTTCAAACTGTGTTCAAACTGAAATTCTGTTTTCCAGACATTCCAGTTTCAGATCCTGTTCAAATGTTCAGATTCTATTAGTTCACAACTAACATCAGAACAGGATTTGAGTTCAATCCCAACAAAGGAACCAACATTATTGAATGAAAGAGTGTGAAATAAGAAGAAATAAAAGAAAAAACCCCAAAAAAAACCCAAAAATGAACCTCCACCATATCTGCATTTGAATAAATACACACCTGACTGTAAGCCGCAGGTGTCCACATTGTGACACGAGATATTTACACAGACAGATGATTTAAATATTTATTTCCATTCCTTCACTGCTTTTTTCCAAACAGTGTCTGTAACGTCAGTCAAACGGCAGGAACAGGCTGGTTCATAAACCCAGAACAGTCACTGATCTGTCTCTTCCTCTTCTTCTGCTCATGAAACCACTGCAGTCGTCTTCTTCAGTGTTCTTCAGTTGAACATCCTCAAAGGCTCCGTCACACTCCTTCTACATCTCTCTTCCGTTGTCTCTCTCTGTGTCTCTTCCGTGCTGCAGCTCTATTTCCTTCTTTACAGACACATCGATTGGTTTGAACTTCATCATATGCATTTCTTCATGTTCTCCATGATGAGGGTTTGTGTGTGACATACAAAATGATTGTTAAGTTAAGTTTAAAACTTCTCCTCTTCATCACCTCTTCCACCTGTCTGTCTCACTTTTGTGCTTCCTGCTAGAGCGCCCCCTGGAGGACATTAGCCCATAAAAATCTATACTTGAGCTGCATCGTTGGATAAGCCGCAGGGTTCAAAGTGTGAGAAAAAAGTAGCAGCTTATAGTCAGGAAAGTACGGTACCTAAAAATATTGATCCAGTACTTTTTAATATTGATACAGTATCGTTAAATGAAATATCGCGATATGTTGCAGAACCGATATTTTCTTACAGCCCCAGTTATGATGATATTATGATTTCTTGAGCCCCTTTGTTCTCTTTGTTCTTTTTGTTGTGTTTGTTTGTGAAGCGTCTTTGAGTGTCCAAAAAAGCGCTATACAAATGTGATGTATTATTATTGTCATTTATGTGACACTAAATCAATAAAATTTGATTGATTGATTGACTGTGTGTTTTTACAGGCCGCAGTCCTAATCACTCAGACAAAGAAGAAAATGAAAAAGAGAAGAACCTGTCCGCTGATGACACAGGTGACCTGCTGAGCCATCGCCGGTCCCTGTCCGAGGCTAAACTGTCCGCTCTCTGTACTGAAGTGTGGCCGGTCCTGGCGCTGATCGGAGGCGTGGACAGCGGCGTGCGCGCTGGAGGTCTGTGCGTACACAAGCCGAGTGGACGAAGGGCTATTCTGCTGGGAGTTCTCAAAGAGGGAAGCTCTCTAGCCAAGCTCCAGTGGGAGGAGGCAGACCTCTCTGTCAGGTATTCCAGCTAAATATTGATATGTCCACTTACTAATGGTACTGAGATGATAATTCTCATTAACTTTCATCAAATAATTCCTATTACGGGTGTAATGATTGTGAAACTGAGACCGAATCTGCATTAACAACGTCTACACTTTTGCAGTCCTGTCATCTGTGCTTTGGAAATCATTTATTAATTTACACATTTATGTGTTTTCTACACATCATACATCATAAGCAGACCTTTTTTTTAACTTTTTTTTTTTTTTATTATTATTTTCACAACATAACAAGAAAACACATTTACATATGTTGAAAAAAAAAACCAATTAAAACAATCCCACTTCCACCCCCATTTGTTTAATTTTTTGGTTGAGGATCAGGTTAGTAAATGATATTCTATTTTATTTAGGAAAAATAAATAAAGTACATCTCTATTTATTTATTTATTACAATATTTTTGTTACACATTGATCTTTTGTGTTCAGAATATTCCAAATTGTAGATGATTAGATGAAGAGAATTTGTTTCCCCATTTTCCTACCTCTTTCCAAACAAAAAAAAAACATGATAAACAGGATAAACAGACGTGACATGAGCTGAGCTGTGTTGGAGCAGAATCATTACACCTCTAATAGTTCTATTTGTTGTGTCTCGGTCCTTTCAGCATGTTAATTTCTGTTCCTTTTTTTGTTTTTCCTCGTCTGTAATTTGTCTAACATTTTACTTTCTTTTTTTATCATTTATCCTCCTGATCTTACTTTTTTTCTTGCTTCTTCCTCTTCATTCTTAAATCCATTAATCCCTTTCGAATCCGTCCTGGTGTCCCTACATGCTGTATCTGTGGGTTCTTCCCGTCCTTCTCAATAACTAAGCTCCATGAATTCTTGGTCACCTAGCGACACGCCCATCATCTCACTGGAGCCCTGCGAAACGTCCTGCTGCGACGTCACCCGACTGGGAGGCCTCAAGCCCATGGTGTTGTTAGATCTGATATATCTGATGGGGCTGCTGGAGGAGCAGGGATGGCTGGGAACACTTGTAACTCCCAAAAAGAAATATTCAGAGAGTGAGACGCAGTGCTATCTGGATGAGGATGCGGCGGATGATGATAAATGGCAGACGGAAGATGAGAGGAAAACATTTAAGGAGCAAAAAGTTGAGAGCGACCCCTTTCCGTCACCGTCCACAAGTTCGACCAAAGACGCCACGAAGGCTTTTGACCAGCAGGACTTGACGTCCAGTCCCCACGCGCCTCACAACCCGCAGTCTCCTAAAGTTGACGTCTTCTCCCTGGAGATCAGAGCCGTCAGAGTCTCGTATCTCCTCACGGCGGCTTTGAAATCCCTAACTGTCATTTTTAGCTGCGAGAAGCTGTCGGACTTACTGCTGGTCCCCAAACAGGAAGCTTCCCTCTCCAGCCCGAACCCCGACCAGGCCAAGGCCGCCGGGAAACAGTGGGACGAGAGCGCCGAGCTGCGGTCGGTGCTGCAGTATGTGGTGCAGAGCATGGTGAAGTGGGCGGTGAGACCCTGTCCCATCAAACAGAGGGTTTCCCTGGCCGACCTGGAACGAGCTCAGGTCATGATCTACAAAGGAGCCCTGACGGCGCTGCACGACGACAAAGAAGGCAAAGGTACCTACATATATAGATATACTGATGGCCAAAATACAAAACGTCCTATCTGAAAAAAATCGCTTTTGTCAAGAAACAAAAAAACGTGGATCCTGGAGGATTCTGTTGGTTTCCGTGAATTGGCTTAGAGTCTGGTTTTGACCAACTCTATATGTGAAGTGTTATGAGATAACTTTTGTTATGATTTTTCGCTATAGAAATAAAATTTGATTGATTGATGGTTTAGTTTTATTATAGTATGGTCTTTGTTATTGTTGTCGGGTGACCTTCATGTCATAAGAAAGGGTGGATTATCTTGCATATAGACTGAAAATGTGGAGTCATCCTTGTTCTCACCATTTAATGTGAAAACTCAAAATCTGAACATTTGCAGATAGGAGGTTTTGCTTTTTGGCCATCGATATATATATATATAGATATACATAAAACATATAAGAATTTTGGGGGGAGGTTTTCAACATCCTGAAGGAGGTTTTTTAAATGAACATCCCACAGAACTTCACAGTGGTAGTACTGAGAGTAATACCCGAAGGTCTGGATAGAAGGGCAGATAAATACCTTTGGAATATTTGAAAAAGGCAATTCCACTTGTCAATCAAGCACAGTAGTTAGCTCCAACAAATCCCCTATTTATCAAATGAAATGCTCTAAAACTACATGATCTTGTTGACCTTAATACTCTTATTATAATGTCTAAAGTCCATGAACATATGCTCCCCTACAGTCTACAGATGTTTGAGCCCAGGCAAAGGAATTAGAATTTAAGGGGAACTGAAATGTACAAGAAAATGAAGTGTAGAACAAACAGAAAAAGCCAGTGTATCTGTGTTAGAGGGTTCATCTGTGGAAGAATCTGGAGCAAAACTGAAAAATGTCTTCTTCAATTTGTGCATTTAAAAGGATGTATAAATCCACTATAATAAAATATAGAAATTATAGAAGTACGCATAAAATAAGATATTATTGTAGTTAACTGGTTATCATGATAAAAAGATATCACATTTATCGATCATTGTATTTGGAGGAAATATTTAAAGTGCATATAAATATTATAGTTTATATTAAAATCGGTTGATTACGCAAATCTGACTGTGTGTGAGGTGACTAAAAAAGTGTATGTGAATGGTTTGTGCGGATGTTTTGTGTTATTGTAAAAATATACAGAGGAAAATGTGTGTTAACAAAGCAAAGGAAGTAGATCGAGTTTGATTATTAGTTTGTAAAAAGGGGGTGGAGTCAATAAGTTCTACCTCTGCACACTCCTTTTGGAGCGCTGAACAATTGTATTTATTTATTTTTTTGACCATGTTGTATGATTCTTTGCTATCTGATGATTCTAACTAATACCACTACTACTATATTATTCACCGCTGCCTTAAAGTCTGTAACCATCAGTTGGATGAAACCAGAACCTCCATCATATAATACATGGATTCAAAAAGTTTGGGATATTTATCAAATAGAGCAGATCCCATTCTTACTCAGACTTCAGAAAACCATCTTTACTAAAAGTTGGGAACCTATGATACCTTTGTTACTGCAATAATATTTATTGGTGATTCAAAACCCCATGTTGTTAATCAAGGTGTTGTCCTTCTGCCTCTGGCAAAGATTTATATCTACAGCCTTATTTTTGGAAGTAGAGATTGTTTGTTTGCTATAATTGATATTGTTTTCTTTAATTTCCATCCTGTGTTGCCTGTGGAGATTTGTGGGAATACACTTGCTGCTGAGAAGGTTGAAAAGAAACTAACTGAACTTTACTTGAATGTGTACATTGTATTGTAGTGAAAAAAGAAAATCTAATAAAAACTAAGTTTAAAAAAAACACATAATAAAACTGTGTTCTAAAACCATACATAAATCATTAAACTAAAAACATACATACAAAACACCATCGATAATTTAAAAGTATAACAGCAATTTTCCTTGAAAGCATCTCAAAGCAGAATCTGAATCAGTCAATTAGAAAAACTACATCCGGTTTCGTCCTTTCCCATTTCATCCTCACTTTTTTTCCTTTCTTTTTTTTTAATCACAGCACTTAACAGACCTAAGACTTGAATGAACATGTATTTATATGAATGAATTAGACTTTTTTATGTTTGGTATCACTAACCACCATTTTTTTGTGTTTCCAGATTCTGGCCACACTATGTCCTCTCAGCCCATTTCCAAGTCCTCCAGTTCGGTCTCCCTTTACAGTGCAGGGTCAGAGGGCACGGCCATCTTTGGCCAATCAAATCGAGCCTCTGCCTCCTCCTCTAATACTGACCTGGCCACCTCCCTGCCCTTAAACCTGCAGGCAGATGGCCTGGATCATTTCAACCCTTTCCTCCCAATCAGCCTCCTCCAGTGAGTACTGAAGAAGACCAACTGCTGATAATTCTTATTTATTGTGTTTCATATTTAATGCGTAGTGCAGTACTGTGTGGATTAGGGGTCGACCAACATGTTTTTGTTTACTACAGTATTTTATCATTAGCAAGGACTCAGCATCACAAACTAGCATTGGCAGTTAGCATCGCAATCCAGAAAAAATGCCAGTGGGAGCGTCCAGTTCCTTTGCAGCGATCTGCTACAGTTTACACATGTATGAACCCAGATGGCGTCAGTTCATTTGAACATTAACTCATTTAATCTCCCAGGAGCTGCTCAATTTAGCAGGATTTGACTAACAACATGTGTTACTTCTACATGAGACAGGTGACTGCACCAGAGCCACAGTCATTTATTTTAACATAGTGTTACTGTCGGGTGGAAATCTCCTAAGTCCACTTTTGGTTCTATTTTTTTTTTTTTTTGTCATAAATCGATTCTATTGGTCAGTCTTCACATTGGCCTGGCGGTTTTACACATATTTAACCAATGAAAAGTGTTGAAAACAGCTTGTGATTACATCTCTTAACTCCCTTCACTTATTTAGAATATTCATAGTTTTTTCCACATTCCTGAAAAATAACCATTTTGGAAATAAGAGGTTTCCACCCGACAGCGACGATCTATTAGATCAGGGATGTCAAACTTAATTTAGTTCAGGGGCCGCATTCCAGGAAAATACCAGTAAAATAGTAGTATAATAGCCTTAAATAATGACAACGCCAAACTTTTCTCTGTTTTAGTGCAAAAAAAAAAAGATTAAATCATGAAAATATTTACATTAAACAAACTATCCGAACAAAACAGATGTAAATAACCTGAAAAAAATGAAATTTCTTATGAGTAACAAAGTGCACTTTTAACAGTATTATGCCTGATCTTATCATTTCTACATGTGCATTATGGATCAGATCTACAAAGACACAAAACGTTTAGTAACAGGCAGAATATTAATTAAAATTACACTTAATTTTCTTTAGACATTTCAGGTTGTTCATATTTGTTCAGGTTATTCACATTTATATATATATATATATATATATATATATATATATATATATATATATATATATATATATATATGATAGTTTGTAAATGTAAATATTTTCATAATTTAATGTTATTTTTTGCACTAAAACAAAGTAAAAATTGAAGTTGTCATTATTTATAGACATAATGTATTTTTTTCCCACTTTAACCTCCTAAGACTCAAGACATGTCAGCAGTACCAGCTTTTTTTGTTTTTTATTCAATCAGTGCCTTTATTGGAAACATCATGATGCAACAGTTTGTTCAGATGCAGTTTTTGAAATTTTTATGGAATGTTCTTCGTGGTGGACAGTTTTCTTTTCTTTTTTTTTGTATAAAGTTGTGAAACTCTTGTCCACAAATATGGACGGTGGGTCTTAGGAGGTTAAACCAAAAACAACATTTGGAGTCATTATTTTCAGGGAAGGCAGGTTTATTTACGTAGCACATTTCATGTACAAGACAATTCAAAGTGCTTTACATAAGTCATTAAAAGCATTACAGCAGGGAAGCAATAAAAAGAATAGGCATGAGAAAAAAAAAGAAAAGAAAAAAACCCAAAACAAAACAGATAAATAGATAAAACAGATAAAAACTTTGAGCTTAAAAGAAACAGTGCAGATCTGAACTGATGAATAAAAACTCTATTCAGTTTATTTATAATTAACAATTTATCTATTCTGTTCATTTATAGATTATTATGCTGTTATTTCACTTGCAAATTCATCCCATGCGCTGGATTAGAACCTTTGGCGGCCCGGTTTTGGCCCGCACGTTCAACACCTGCGTATTGGATTAAAACAATATCGTAAAAAGCTCTGAATGTCGGGCCCGACAGTTGACGAGGCAAATGATTGGTCGATCCCCGTATGTGGATACAAACTCATCAACATCAATTTCTATATTGTCACTGACGGATGCAGGCCTGTATCTGTTGACAGCAGCAGCTTTTCTGAGGTCCAGGGAATGGGTGAGTTAGGATCTACCCCACACAGCGAGTGAGAGGTTTTCTGCCTGCACTGTGTTCAACTGAGGCTTCACCGCCTGCCTGCTGTTGTCCTAACCAAACCACTACTGACCGCAGCGTCAGTGTCAGGCCTGCTTTTGAGAAGCACATGCAGAAAAAAAAAAAACCTGCTTGACTGCAATATAAAGAGGGAGGGAAGCGGTTTTGGCAAGAACAGGTTTTGGTTCTTTGCCAAAGACTCTCGCTGCTCCAAGCGTATGTAGTTCTCTGAGTGTGAGTTAATACAATACCATCCACCACCGAGCCTGTACGCACTTTAGCATCTGTACTAGGGCTGTCAAACTCATGTTAGTTCAGTTCCACATTCAGCTAAATTTGGCCGAACCAGTAAAATAATAACATAATAATACATAAATAATGTCAACTCCAAACTTTTGTCTATGTTTAAGAGCGAAAAAAGTAAATTTACATTATGAAAAGGTTTACATCTACAAACTATCCGTTCAAAAGATGTGAATAACATGAACAAACTGAAAAAAAGTGTCATTTTAACAATATTCTGCCTCAGTTTATCATTTACACATGTACATTATGACTTACAAATACACAAAACATTTAATAACAGGCGGAATATTGTTAAAATTGTACTGACTTCTCTTAAGAAATTTCAGGTTGTTCATATTTGTTCAGGTGATTCACTTTTTTTGTGAAATTATGCTTTGTTTTTGCTTTTTTTGCCAAATTAAACTGATTTTATTCTTCTTACTTTTTTTTTTAAACAATATCTTTATTGAACTTTATATTACACAGTAATTAACAATATACCCAACATAAAGCAAACAATAAGCAACATATTCCCCCCAAATAAATAAATGAATGAAAGCAAAAAAAAAAAGAAAAAAGAAAAATAAAATAAATAAGCATAAATAAACAGCATACAGCTGCATAAATCAGCACCATTGTCAAAATAATTGGTCTCATAACATGTGAGAAACTCAGTTACAGGTGACCATATTTCCACAGAATCCCCTCCCCTTCCTCTAACTATAGAAGTGAGTCGTTCCAGTGCAATACAAGATGCCATCTCCCTCACCCTCATATGTAATTAATCTTTGTTTTAGTGTAAATACATGAAAATATTTACATTTACGAAGAGAAAAATTTGCATTTGTCCTTATTTATATGTTCTTATGATAGTATTTGACAGAATCCTGCCCACTGGAGACTGAACTGGTCTGAATGTGGAACCTGAACTAAAAGGATTGTTCATATCTTCGGTGTAATTTTTGCATTTCATAAATTAATCCCAGGGCCGGGCTGGACCCTTTGGTGGGCCAGATTTGGTCCCCGGGATGCATGTTTGACACCTGTGGTCTATATAGACAGGGAGAGATGCGATTTTTTTTTTTTTCTTCTAGTCCTCAAACCAGGCTGAATAAAGCTTGTGTCGGTGCTTTGAGATACAGTAGCATAAAAAGTTATTAAACCATCCAAAGTCATCAGAAACACTGGTTCTGTAATCCAGTCCTAACTCCTGTGTGTGTCATGTGACTAAAACAGACAGAACAGAAAACATGGAATGAATAAAAGCACTGTTTGTGTCAGTACAATGACACAGATACTGATGGAAGAACTGAAGGGGTTTGGGTTTTTATCCAGAAAACATGTTCAATGGACAGATATCAGCTGTGAAATTCAACTACTATGAGACTTTTTTGTTGGTATCATTATATTTGTCCAAACAAATGCACCTTTAGCTGGACCAGGCATTAAAATGAACATGACACTGAAGAAAATAAGGGGTGGTCTAATAATTTTTTTTTCTGCGACTATATTTTCTCTTTTTTTTTATTTTATGTTTGTTGAAAACGGTGACAGAATATCTCCAATATTACCATTCATACAGATGTTATCTATTCGAGTCCTTTTCGTAATTCCTATTTTATACATACAAAAGTGTAAAAAAACCCAAAAAACGAACATATGAACTGGGTGCTTACAGTTTTAGTATTTCTCTCTTAAAAACAATCATAGTGTTACAATACCTCTGGGTTCTTTAAATATGACACTTGTTTACGCAGAAAAACATAAAGCAAGGAATAAATACAAGGAGATTTTTTTTTAAAAAAGAGGACATTTTTAGAGGAGTGATACACATTCTGAGCGGCTAAAGGATACAGCCTTGATCCATTTGTCCAAATTAGAATCAAATGTATGCCTCTGGATTCAGATAGAGTAAGTCATTTTTTGCACAGTGCATATATTTTCGTGTTTAGTCCAGAAAACTGCCTGTGTAACGCCACTGGCACTGTGTTGTTCCTTGTATATGCTGTATCTCCACTCCCTCTAGGCACATGGTGCTAACCCGGTTCCCTACGCTTACCGGCCTGGTTAGTACCCCTCCCATGCTGCACCCCTGCTTCAGCCTGGCCAGCTCTGCTTCCTGTGACGCGTTCACAGAGCAGCAGACTAGCTTCATGGAACCCGGTCCTTGCAGCACACAGGCCAGAAGCAGTCTGGGTAAGAAGCGCAGAGACATTTTCCAGCAACAGCGGTCGGAGTCAGCACATGCGTAGCCATAGCAACCATAGATAGGAGTTTACGATGATCTGAATTAGTTGGATAGTTCCTGATATAGAGGGTAGGTTTTTGTCATTAACCCATAAAGTCCCAAACATCCAACACAGGCCAAAAGCATCCACTGATCTGAACTGTTTAACACCTGTTCATTCACTAATCCAATCAATACATGTCAATATTTGGTGTAAAACACAGTTTTTCATCTTTTCATGGTCATCAGATATGACCCATTTGGACGTTCAGAGGCTCCGTAGTTGCCATGGAAACACTGTCATCTTCTACAACATTGATTCACCAGTCAAACCCATGGAGTTAAAATATAAATTACAGTGGACGGAGACGCTTTGTTTATGTTCAGTTAAAGATGTATTTGACTGAAAAAGTCACTTTTACTTCAGTTTTTTTCTGTTTTTGATATAATAACCCTCAACTCTAATCTGAAAAAAAAAAAAAAAAATTGTCGTGTGTAATTTTCGTGTCCTTTTTCTGTTTTACATGCAGATTTTTGTATTAAAAAAAAAAAAAAAATATATATATATATATATATATATATATATATATATATATATATATAAATGTGTTTCTCTTTTATCTCAGTAAGTATTTGTTTTTGAAATAGACCCAAAGTGCTTCCGAACTTGCTTCATAACACTAGTCTATATCTGGTTTGAATTTTTAGCCCCCATGTCCCGTTTTTAGGACCAGTTTCATAGAAGCACCCATATGTATATATGTTTTTTGATTCTTTCTACTTGACACCATGTATTGTGTAGCTTAAGCTGTAAAGCAGGCGGGCATTAATAAGCCTTTTTCAGTCAAATTGTATTATTTCCCTCTTCTTCTGTTGTTCGAAAAGCATATATGACTGAAAATAAACTAACACCTTCATGATCAGTGAACTGAATACAGGAAAGTGCCTGATTTATGCTGAATATTATAATAAATGTTGATGAATGACTAAAAAAGGTCAGATATAGAGAAAATGTCATTTGGAAACTGACACATAAGTAGAGCTGGGCCTTTATGGGTTAATGTTCATGGACGTCAGTTTAGTGTTTGACAAACTTTATCATCATGCTGGTTTCAGATTAAAAGTGCTATTAAAGCCGTTCATGTGAGAAAACGCCATCAAACACGCCCCCCCCCTCCCTCAGTGGGAGCTGTATGACCCATGCATGGCCTTACACTGTACGTCGGCCTGTTTGTCACAACAGACCTGCCGCTCAAAACAGCATGCATTTTGTCTTGCTATCAGATAAATATCCTATTGGAACTCAAATGCATGCGTGGCACAGTTTGCACACTCACATGCTTGTACGGCACCATTTTGTATGTTTTTTGAAGCATTTCCTGAGATAAATAGAAACGGATGTACTAGATTGAATGGGGTTTTCTAGCTGATAGACTGATAAAGCAGGAGCTAGGACAAAAAAAGGACATCTCTATTATTTGTATTATGTCATTTCATTGATACATTTATTGAACAGGGACTCTGCACAGATGATGCATCTGATACGTAATTCAAGATAATGAATTATTATACTACACAATGCAAATATGAAGATTTCAAAATGGAGCTGTGGGCTTGTTTTTTGTTTTTCTGTTTTGTTTTTTTTGTGTGTACTTTTCTTTTTTTTTTTTCCTCAATCACCAGAGCGGACACAAATGTTTGTCACCAGTCGCTTACTAGAAATGGGATTCACTATGAGACATATCTACTGGGCCATGGAGGCAGCAGGTACTGCTTTGTGGAATCATCTGAATGTATGTTTTGCTTCGTGTGCTTCTTATTTTAATCATTTGTCGTTTTTATCACTGTGTGCTGCAGCTTCAACGTAGTATTTAGGAATGCAGATGAGTATTGTTTGTGAAAGATGGAAGTGATTATGTTTATTTACTTTAAAGCTCTTTCAGTTTAAGGATTAACATACTGCTGTTATGCTGGATGAAAGTACAGAGCTCCAGTGTGTCCAAAACATTTTTTATTCATGATTTGAGTTCTTGAACGTAGCATTCCAAATGCATTACAGCTACTTTAGAGCCAGCATCCACAGACACACACTACAAGGTTAACTGGAGAATCTAAATTGCCGATAGGTGTGAATGTGAGAGTGATTGGTTGTTCGTCTCTGTATGTCCAGGTCATTTTGGAAAATGAGAATCAGCTCTCAACTAACTTACCTGGTTAAATAAAGGTTAAATTAACCCATAAAGACACAAACAAGCTAAACCATCTACTGATGTAAAGTGGTTAATGCCTTTTAATCTATTAATTCTATCAATAGATGTAAATAATTGAGGTAAAAGGCAGTTTTTCGTCTTTTCATGGACATGAGATATGACCCATTTGGATGTTCAGAGGCTCTGTAGTTACCATGGAAACACTGTCATTTTCTACAAAATTGATTCATCAGTAAAACCCTTGGAGTTGGATCAACGACAGTGGATGGAGATACTTAGTTTTACATTTAGTTAATGGCAGATTTGCTGAAAAAGTATCTTTTTCTTCAATTTTCTCTTTTCTTTTTTCTTTTGTTTTAATAACCTTTGAATTCCCTCAGAAATGTAATGAACATTTACATGATCAGTGAATTAAATACAGAAAAATACACAATTTACACTGAAAAAAGTCAAAACAAAGAGGATAATATCACATCCAATGGTGATAAATCACTTAAGAAAGGTTAAATAGAGAGAAAAATTCATTTGGGAAGTGACACAAAGTAGCACTGGGTCTGTATGGGTTAAAAAAACACAATCTTCACCTGGTAAAGTCAAACCAGTATTTTTGGCATCATAAATACTGCTCACATTGACACCTTGCATCAGTAGACACTAAATGTCCTCAGCACCACCTTTTTTTTTACTCATTTAAATCTAATTTTCCTTCCCGTACTTTGCCCCAAACGTTACACCCCCTCTTCCCAGATGTGTGAGCCTGACCTTCAGCCCCATGCAGCAGCAGCATGATCATCTGGTGGTGTTGTCGCACTTGATTTGAGTAAAGCAGCGCTCCGTGATCCGTCTGTTCTGTTTGAACTCTGACACTTCCCCTTCCCTGTGGTCCCTCCCAGACGTAGCAGGTGACTTGGACTCTCAGACCATCGAGGTGTTGGCCAGCTGGATGTTAGAGCACCCGCTGACGGAGGAACAGCAGAGCGCCGATTCGCCCAGACCGGAGGGCGCCCCCGACACCCCGTCCCCAGATGGACCCGAGACAGTTCAGTGTCCTGAACGCCCCACCAGTCAGACCAATGAGAGGTCAGGAAGAGGGCTGGAAGAAAGGATCGGTTCTGCAATATATCGCGATATTTCATTTCACAATACTGTATCGATTAGGGCTGTGTATCGGCAAGAATCTGGTGATATGATACAAATCACAATACTAGGATCATGATACGATATATCACGATACTATTAAAAAGGCAATTTTTTGTTTGTTTCTTTTTTTAAATGATTATTTCCTGGAAGAATTGAATTCCAGCAGAAATCTGCACAAATCCTAAACACATTTGTATTTGATCCCAACAGGATCTAATGTTCTATCAGCAAACGTTCCAACTGAAATTCTGTTTTCCAGACATTCCAGTTTCAGATCCTGTTCAAATGTTCAGATTCTATTAGTTCACAACTAACATCAGAACAGGATTTGAGTTCAATCCAACAAAGGAACCAACATCTGCCTCTCAGACAGAAAAAAGTGCTTTTAGGATGATTCAAATAACCATTATTCATAAAACAGTGTTAAATAATAATAAATAAAATATAAACAATAAAGAAAACTGAGAAAAAAAATGAACCTCTGCCATATCTGCATTTGAATAAATACCAAAAAATATTGATGCAGTACTTTTTAATATCGATACAGTATTGTGAAATGAAATATCACAATATATTGCAGAATCGATATTTTCTAACAGCCCTGTTATTGATATTAAAAAGTACTGTGTCAATGTTTTTAAGTATTTATTCAAATACAGATATTGTGGTGGTTCATTCTTGTTTTTTGTTTTTCTTTTATTTATTATTATTTAACACTCTTCTATTAAATAATGTTCATTCCTTTGTTGGTATCGCACAAAAATCCTGTTCTGATGTTAGTTGTGAACTAATAGAATCTGAACATTTGAACAGGATCTGAAACTGGAATGTCTGTAAAACACAATTTCAGTTTGAACACAGTTGGAACATTTGGTGATAGAACATTAGATCCTGTTGGGATCAAATACAAATGTGTTTAATATTTGTGCAGATTTCTGCTGGAATTCAATTCTTCAAGGGAATAATGATTTTAAAAAAAAGAAACAAACAAAAAATTGGCTTTTTAACAGTATCATGATATATTGTGATATATCATACTGTGATCCTAGTATTGTGATTTGTATCGTATTGTCAGATTCTTGCCGATAGACACCTCTAGTCAGGAATCTGAGGAACACCTTCATCGTCGTTTACTCATGGTAGTATTCTTATGGTACTGTTGTTACAAAATTAGCTGACAGTCGACATGTATTTGTTTTCTGTTTTTTTTAAAACAGCCTTTTGCCAGGACTAGACTGGATAGAGAGGGAGAACTTCTTGGATGTCCACTTGACCAGGAATCGACCACCTCCGGCAAGACGACGGCGCTCAGGACCAACTCAGAGAACGTCCTTTCGAAGGGCAGGTCAGTCACAGCAGCAGATATTAACCCTTTAGAGTTCACTCATAGAAATACTCAACCTTAGTCTGTTATTGCAGGACATAACAAGACTTTAGTACTTTGGTGAAATTTTTCAAAAAAAATGTGATTGTCATAGAAAATCAAGGCCAATGAAGTTACCGTATTTGGTTCCTTGCCCATATGTGGCAAAGAAATAACAAAAATACAAAGAATATATAAAAAAAAAATACAAGAAAAACACATGTAAGATGAAAGGAACATGTAGTTTAGAACACTAGCAGCATTGTACCCGTGGCGCCATAAAGTACCCGTGGTGCCAGAACGCCCTCCTGTGGTGCGACAGCGGCATTGCACCCAAACACCCTCCCATGTGCCGTGCTGCGACACCGATGGGATGGACACGGGGCGGGGCCAAAACGTGCATTATATAGTAGGATTAGACCCCCATGAGTGCTGGTCCAGACCCCTGTCCACATCCACATGACCCCTTTAACATCATTCCTAACAGTAGTTCCATTAGAGGTGGACCTGACAGACCCTGAAGACCACATTGGACCTGACAGACCCTGGGGACCACATTGGACCTGACAGACCCTGAAGACCACATTGGACCTGACAGACCCTGGGGACCACATTGGACCTGACAGACCCTGGAGACCACATTGGACCTGACAGACCCTGGAGACCACATTGGACCTGACAGACCCTGGAGACCACATTGGACCTGACAGACCCTGGAGACCACATTGGACCTGACAGACCCTGGAGACCACATTGGACCTGAGTCTGGGGACTCACTGTCCTCACTGGAACTGTTGCTCTCACTGTCTTGTAATGCATGTGGAAAATTACCAAAAATAGTCACTTGCCCGATAAAGGGTTAATGAGAGTCTTCAGACATGTCATAAAACATAATTAAATGCTCTTAACTGTAAAATGCTTTTTATTATCATTTTTACTGGGTTTTTCAATGACATTATCAAATAATGTTGATTCGACATCTTCTCGTCCATCATGAAACACAGAAATATGAGACTGAACCCACAAACACCCAGTGCTACTTTTGGGTCTGTTCCCAAAACATTTTCCTCTACATTAAACTTTTCTTCAGTGATTTAACACCATTGATTGTAATATTATCCTGCTAATTTTGTGTGGGTTTCTGTTCAGTGTAAATCATGTATTTTCCTATATTCAGTTTCCTGATCATGTAGATAATTGTAAAAGCTCAGATTAAAGTTGAGGGTTATTACCGTACTTTCCGGTTGATAAGCCGCTACTTTTTTCCACACACTGTGAACCCGTGGCTCTAAAATGATGCGGCTAATTTATGTTTTCTGGGCTAACGATTGATCCGGCTGATGAAGAAGGAAATAGAGCTGCTGCATGTAAGCTTGGCATTAATGAAGCGATGGTGAGACGTTGGAGACGGGGTGGGTGTGGCTTATAGTCTGTAAAGTAGGGTATATCAAAAACTGAGAAAACTGAAGAAAAAGTGACTTTTTCAGCAAATATATCATGAACTGAACGTAAAAACAAGTGTGTCCATCCTCTGTTATTAATCCAACTCCATGGGTTTTACTGGTGAATCACTGTTGGAGAACAGAGGGGTCAGTCTCATTTCAGTTCAGTTCCACATTCTGCCCAATTTAATCTCCAGTGGGCCAGACCAGTGAAATAATAACCTAGAAATAGTAAGAACTGTACATTTTTGGCAGTGTTTAAGTGCAAAAAACTTTTTTACATTTAGAAACTATCCTTTTACAAAAATGTGAATAACTTGAAAAACCTGAAATTTCTTTAAAAATAAGTGCATTTTTATCATATGACTATTTACAAATAACAGACTATTAATGCAGCTGTTATGCATCAGACTGTAGTCTTTATTTAAATTCCTTTTTCTTTTATATGATCAAAGTCAGTCGAAGTGTGTGCCCCCTTTTCTTTTTCTTTTATTTTGTTCATTTATTTTTCCTTCTCTATGAGCCTTTGGGTGTGACGTTTGTGTGTGTTGTTCTGCCTTGGACTAGTTCTTTTATCTTCTGTTGATGTAGATGCCTATTTGCAAACTGAAAAATAAAGTCTTTAAAAAAATAAATAAATAAGTGGAATTTTAACAATATTATACCTGAACTTATCATTTATACATGTGCGTTATATGTAGATCACAGTGTCTCTACAAAGGCAAAAACATTTAGTAACACATACAGTATTGTTGGAATTTGGAGTTTGGACCTAAAATGAGTTTGACATACTTGACTGGTGATATCTTTAGTGTAATTTTTTGCACAAATTCATCCTGCGGGCCAGATTGGAACCTTTAGCTGGCCAGTTTTGGCCTGCGGGCCATATGTTTGACACCCGTACTGTAGAAGATGACGGTGGTTCCACGTTCACTATGAAGCCTCTGAAAGTCGGATCTGATAACTATGAAAAGATGACAAGCTTGTTTTTTTTAATAGCAAAACAGCAAAACGCTCAAAGCCTTCCACCTCAAAATTCACTCATTAACATGTACTGTGCACTTTTTTTTTTTTTCTCCTCAGATTTGCCGTCCCCCAGCCCCCTCCCACAGCTGTACCCACAGCACACAGGTGTGGGTGAATGGCCAGAGCAGGTGGAGTTTCATCCCTACTCCGCAGAAGAAGAGTCAGAACTGGGCTACATGGACGACCCATACCATGAAGAAAGTTATGAGGACCTGCTCACCCCGTCCTTTTTCAGCTTGGAGAGAGACACGCTGCAGATAGTTGAGGTGACACACACACACACACACACACACACACAAACAATTACACAGGGGAAAAAAAAGAATGAAAAGTATGATATAACTGAAATAATAATCTAAAGTAAAATAATGGAAATATAAATCAAATGATATACAGCCTTACATTTTTTTGTTAAATTAGAGTCCTTTTCAGGTGCTTTTTAAATAACGATAAAGAAGATGTTGATTGAAGTGCAGGTTGTAGATTATTCCAAAAATGTGGTCCACCGATATTTTACAGAACTAGCGGCATTGTACCCGTGGTCCCATTGTACGAGAGCATGAGAGGCTAAAATCTCCCAGCATACCTCACAACATTTGAATACGGACATAAAATTGTGCCTAGTAGATAGTCAGGTCATGTTTCTGTTCATTTGGTGAGTTTGGTGGTGATGGGGCATGTGAAGGCTGGGGAAAACCCGTACAAACGCCCTCCTGTGATGGAACATTAGGACATGGATCAGACGGACACAGAACGTGGATTATATAGTAGGATACTGACAGACAGAAGTTGGGCAGTACGGAAGATAACATTTGCTGGAGTATCGTGTAGGATAATTGTGAATAACAGAAGACAACATAAAGACAAAAAATGCATGTTTTTGTCACATTGTTTTAGGTGATTCTTATCCCCTCCTTCTTCATGTGAGACAGGTGAGGCGGTGCCCCAGCGCCCTCTACTGACGAGCCGCCACTGAGCCTTCTCATTCACATGGGGGGGGGGCTATTTCAGGAAAATGTTCAGATTCAACTTTAGCCCAGATTTTCTAATGCTCCCATTTCTTGGGAATACAAAAATGTGAAAAAAAATTCAAATCAACCCCCCCCCCCCAAAAAAAAAACAAAAAAAACAAAACTTTTTCAACCCTGAAAACATGGGGTTTGTGTCAACTTTCTTCACTTTTGATAAAGTTCAGTGTGTCAGCCTGCTCATGCTGGGCCCTTACCTGTTTTTTTGTGACATGTCATGTCTTCAGAGTGTTTTGCGCTACAAAAGGTCAAAGGTCACCCAAATGGTCCAAATGCATATTTGATGGAACTCAGCTGTTCATGTGGGTTCTTCCAAATGTTGGGCTCAGGTTCTCTCCTCAGAACACATCTACTGACCACAAACAACTGACATTCAATCAGACCCATTCAACACAACTGTTTCCTCATGTATTCTGCACAGACATGAAAACAGAACAGACGGCAGTTTGACACAACTGACATTTACATGAACCTGTCCTGTGGGGGCAGAGGACAGACCTGGAGCCACAGACACAAGGACCTGGGTTCAGTTCAACACCAGGACATGGGGGTGGAGCCTGTAGTCCATGGGGGTGGAGCCTGTAGTCCATGGGGGTGGAGCCTTTAGTCCATGGGGGTGGGACCTTTAGGCTGTGGGGGTGGGGCCTTTAGGCCATGGGGGTGGGACCTTTAGTCCATGGGGGTGGGGCCTTTCTGTGTGCAGTTTCCATGTTCTCCCTGTGTCTGTGTGGGTTCTCTCCGGTCCTCTGGCTCCTCCCACCATCCAAACACATGCTCTGATAGGTTCATGGGTTCTCTCTGGTCCTCTGGCTCCTCCCACCATCCAAACACATGCTCTGATAGGTTCATGGGTTCTCTCTGGTCCTCTGGCTCCTCCCACCATCCAAACACATGCTCTGATAGGTTCATGGGTTCTCTCTGGTCCTCTGGCTCCTCCCACCATCCAAACACATGCTCTGATAGGTTCATGGGTTCATCTAAATCCCCCATAGGTGTGAATGTGACAGTGTGTTTGTCTGTATATGTTCAGTCTGTGATAAACTGGTCACATGTCCAGGGTGAACCCCGCCTTCACCTGTAAGTAGCTGGGATAGGCTCCGCCCCTGTGACCCTAGTGAGGATAAAGCAGGTTCAGAAAATGAATGAATGAATGAAGTGTTAGTTCTTCCCTCCTAAATGTGTGCTAGTGTTTCCTGCCACTCAAATGTTCTGTCCATGTTTGAATCTGTAGTCTGTACTGTGTCTGTGAAGGGCCGGGGGGGGGGGGGGGGGGGGGGATCCCACCAGGAAACCAGAGGGAACAGAACTGAGGACAGATTTGATCAAATGTCAGAATGGTATGAATTTTGGAAAAAACTAGTCATTTTGGTGACCTTTAACCTCCACCATGACCTTGACATCAGACTGTTCCTAGTCCACAGTACTGTGTCCGTACAGTCTGACACTGACAGGATCATGAACTGTCCCAACACTCTTCTTGTAGGCTGGAGAAGAACACAGTCAAATGGTGAAGTGTGAGCTGTGTAATACTCTCACCCTGCAATTCAACAATCACATCAAGCGCAGACACCCAGGATGCGGTCAGAGCGCTGCACGTAAGGGCTACGACAGCACCGGCGCCTACGTGGACGTGTGGTTCAAAGGGGAGTGCGGCTCCAACTTCCCCTTCTACCTCCTGTGCACCTCCTGCAGGGAAAAGTATCTGGCTGCAAATCTGAGCGACTCACATTCCAAACATGAAAGGTAATTCTGTCTGTTACTCTCAAATTGCTCTTGTGAATGCGAGAAATGCGCTTCGTATGTTTTTAAAAATAATCTTTTTATTGGTTTTTCAGATTTTAGGAACATGAACAATAGAAAGCGCAACCAATGACAAAACATACAAAAAGAGAAAGAAAACCCCACCGCAAATTACCAAGCACTGCCATAAATTCAAAAAGATAGATAAGAAAGAAAAAAGATAAATAAATAACAAATAAATTGATTGTTAAAAAAATTATAAATACATATTTCTCGGTATTTGGGTGACTGATGAAAGAACAGGCGCTATTGTCATGATTGTTATATCTCTCTCTAACTGATATTGTACTGGTCTAATTTTCTTTGGTAAAAACAGTTATTTTCCATGTGATTTCCCTTTATGGTATTTCTATTGTATTCCATTTACATGTGCTTTAATTCATAGGCTCCAATGTCAGAGAATCTTCTATTTTGTGGAAAAAATGAAAATATCTAAATAAAAAGTAAAAAAAAAAAAATTAAAATTAAAACGTAAATATATCAGCTTCACTGTCACACATGTTCTGGACACGCCCCAACATCACCACCTGTTGCACTGAACTTTACAGACTTTGTCTTAGATTTTTAACAGACAGATCCCTCCAGACCCAAAAACTATAATGTTCGATGTGGACCCAACAGGAGTGGACCTGAGTACTGAACAGAGGGTAGTTTGAAGTTTGTGACACTGCTGGGCGGAGGCCTTATTCTGTTCAAGTGGAAGAACAAACATCCTCCAACTCATCAGGCTCTGCTGAAAGATATTATGCAACACTTACATTTGGAGAAAATCTAATTTTTACTAAAGGATCATGGAAAGTTACTTTTTTCAGTCTGGCAGCCCTTTGTAGATTACTTTAATATTAAGTAAGTAGACAGACCTCCTTCCTTCCCTCCCCCTTTTTTTTATCCTCCTCAGACCCAGGAAATGTCAGCAGTACCAGCTTTATTTGTTTTTTATTACATCAGTGCCTGTACTGGAAACATCATGATGCAACAGTTTTTTCAGACGCAGTTTTTAGAATTTTTATGGAATGTCCTCTGTGGTGGACAGTTTTCTTTTCTGTTTTTTTTTTGTGTATACAGTTGTGAAACTCTTGTCCACAAATGTGGACAGTGGGTCTTAGGAGTGTAAATGTGTATGTGTTTTAGGGATGTGATGATTACTGGTATAACAATAAACCGCAGTAAAATTCCCGACAATTAGTATTACCGTTTAAATTCTTATTATCATGATAATCGTGTTTGATTACCGCATTTTGAGACAGAGAGAGAGAGAGAGAGAGAGAGAGAGAGAGAGAGAGAGAGAGAGAGAGAGAGAATGTCTATCTATCTATCCCTGAAAAAGAAGCTCAAACAACTCAAACTTGATCTGGAAAATGGTCAAACAGTGTCCATCAGGTTCCATCTTTAATGCACATTTGTATGTTTGTACGTTTACATGTTAATATTTGAATGTTTCTGCAACAGAAAGTACATTATGCTGTTATTTTATTAGTTTTTGTTTGGTTTTTTTTCAAAATACAACTTGGTTCAATTATTTCAGTGTGTGTATTAGTACTTTTTGAACATTTTGGGCACATTTCAACAATACCGCAATAATAATGATAACCGTGATAATTTTGGTCACATTAACCGTGATATGAAATTCTTCCGCTTCAGGATTAAAGGTCTTACATCTGACTTGATCGGCCAGTTGGACAGCACATCTGACGGTAGGAACCATTGGTTTCACAGTAAAATGGGACGTATCACAGTGACTTTTGTGACCGTTAAAATGATCTCCTGTTGGTGCTTTGTGCTGCCTAGACGACTGGGAGATGAGTCACCAGAACGAGTGCGACGCGGACAAGCTGACGGGCCTGGAGGACTTCGGGCTGTTACTGAGGCCGCTGGGGCTGACGGAAAAGAAGCTGGTTCCAGACCCCATCACATTCACCGAGCCCGATCCACTGGGAGCACTGGTTTACGTCTCTGCTGACCCGACAAGAGCAGCTGTATCCAAAGGTAGGTTTTTTTTTCACTCAGCAGAGAATCAGGTCTGACACTGCCTTCACGTGCTATCGGGAAGATGATCCTTTCCCCTTGTGAATTCGAAATTACCAGTGTGTAGCGTTCAAGTGCTTTTGTTGTCGTAGTGAAATGAAAAATGGCCGACACACAATTTATCATGACCTGCTACTTTGGTAAAACAGTTTTGGACGTGTTAATTTATCTGCTGTAGCATTTTCAGGGTTCCCACATGTCCTGGAAAACCTGGAAAATGATTGACCAATTTTCCCTTCATAGAAAACAAATGGAAAATGAGAAAAAAGGTCAGATGTCCTGGAAATGGTTAAGTTATCCTGGAAAATTATTTATCCTGCCGCTGCCTTGTGATCTTATGAAACAGGATTAGAGCCACTGGGAAAAAAATAAAATAAATAAGGTCCAATATATTTTTTATTATTATTATTATTTTGAGAAAAAAGTCAGAATTCTGACTTTAATCTCACAATTTTGACTTAAATCTAAGAATTCTGACATTTTTCTCAGAATTGGGACTTTAATCTCAGAATTCTGACCTTTTTCTTAGAGTTATGACTTTAATCTAAAAATTCGGACTTTTTCTCAGAATTCTGACTTTAATCTCAGAATTTTGACTTAAATCTAAGAATTCTGACATTTTTCTCAGAATTGGGACTTTAATCTCAGAATTTTGACTTTAATCTCAGAATTCTGAGAAAAAAGTCAGCATTTTACTTTAATCTCAGAATTCTGACTTTTTTCTCAGTATTCTGACTTTTTTCTCAGAATTTTGACTTTAATCTCAGAATTCTAATGAAGTGCTACACTGTAATCTGTAGGTGTGTTTGCATTACTCTATGATACATTTGTCATAATTATTTTTCATAGATAAATTATAGCCATAGGCTGCACATCCAATGTCTGAGTAATAAACATAGAAACAATCTGGGTAAATGCAGGTTACAACTATAGAAAAGAACACTTCCAAAGAATGAGGGGGACGGGGGAATGGATTAGTGTATGACGTGAGAACTTATCTTTGTAGCGGCTGAAAATGTCCTGGAAAAGTCCTGGAAAATAATTTCAGGAAAAGAGTGGGAACCCTGAATTTTTTCATTCATTTATTCATCTTCATTCATCTGTAGTATATTCTGTTTAATTTTTCATTGTTTTGTACATCATTTTTCACTTTGAGGTTCTTCTACTATAGTTCAACGGTGCCTGAGAGGAGAATGAGAAACAAGGGGTTTAAATGTATATTCAGCTGACTACATTATATTTAACACTAGCAGTGTGTATTGGCAAGAATCTGGCGATACGATACAAATGACAATACTAGGATCCCGATACGATATATCACAATATATCATGATACTGTTAAAAAGGCAATTTTTTGTGTTTCTTTTTTTTAAATGATTATTTCCTTGAAGAATTGAATTCCAGCAGAAATCTGCACAAATACTGAACACATTTTTATCTGATCCCAACAGGATCTAATGTTCTGTCACCAAATGTTCCAACTGTGTTCAAACTGAAATTCTGTTTTCCAGACATTCCAGTTTCAGATCCTGTTCAAATGTTCAGATTCTATTAGTTCACAACTAACATCAGAACAGGATTTGAGTTCAATCCAAACAAAGGAACCAACATTATTGAATAAAAGAGTGTGAAATAAGAAGAAATAAGATATAAACAATAAAGAAAAACAAAAATGAACCCAAGCCATATCTGCATTTGAATAAATACCTAAAAATATCCATACAGTACTTTTTAATATTGATACATTATTGTGAAATGAAATATTGCAATATATTGCAGAAGCGATATTTTCTTACAGCCCTAAATGTTGGTGATTTGTATGATTCAGATCATTTAAAAGGGCCTTTGTGCAGTGGCGCCTCAGTCTTATGAAATGTGATGTGTATGATACAGTATTTGTGGATGATGTCCAACTCTGTGCTGTGTCACTGATCAGTCTGCTGAGTCATGAGCTGATGTTGTCCACTTTGTTAGAATGTGTTGACTTCATAAATTAAAAACCTCTGTGTAATGACTGAAAACGCTGAAGTAGATAGATAGACTTTATTGATCCCAAACTGGGAAATTGTAGTGCAGCAGCTTGACAGCCAGTAAAATACAGAACAGAAGAATAAAATCAAATACAGGAGCAAACACACCACACATAATAAATTAGAAGTATAAAGAAAGAACAGGTAGAAACCTGGACAAACCGGATCAAACAGTCAGGTGTAACAGGGTGCTTCTATGAAACTGCTCCCTTTTTCTTCATACGACAGTAAATCATCCAGTGAAATCTGCTGAAAGTACCAGCTCCACATGTCCTCCACTCTCCTGTGGTGGAGCGTTGAACCCACTCGTGTCACACACCCACACTCTCTCTGTGCTGTTTGGCAGAACATAAATCCATCCTTCCACAGTGGAACTGGCCACAGCATAGTGACTCTTCACTCATTTCACTCATTAATCACAGCCTGACAACTCCAGTCCACATTGTCCCAGTCGTCCCAGTTTATCCACTCTGACATTTGGACACCATAAAATCCAAAATAAAACTTCAGTGTATAATTGTGTACAACACCACAGTACAACCCTGTCCTGTCTGTGTCTCATCTGCACTGTAAATATATAGAATAGAATAGAATAGAATAGAATAGAATAGAATAGAATAGAATAGAATAGAATAGAATAGAATAGATCTGTACTGTCACAGGAACGATGTAAATCAGTTAAGCAGCTCCGTTCTGTTTAGCAGCAAAAACATTTAGTGCAAAAAGAGGGGGGAGAAGAGGAGGTGTCCAGGGTGTGAGGGGTCTGTGATTATTTTTCTACAGTCTTGACTACAGTCTATAGAGTTTTATTACTGACTACTGTTATTAATGTCTTATACGGTTTGTCTTTTGCACTATGTTTTTGCATGCACTTTATTCTGTTACTGCCTAGACCAGTGACTGCCCCCATTGTGGGATCAATAAATCTAATCTAATCTCATCTAATCTAATCTAATCTAATCTAATGTAGTCTAATGTAATTTAGTCTAATGTAATCTAATCTAATCTAATCTAATCTAATCTAATGTAGCCTAATGTAATCTAGTCTAACGTAATCTACGCTAATCTAATCTAATCAAATCTAGTCAAATTTAATCTAATCTAATCTAATCTAATCTTATCTAATGTAATCTAGTCTATTGTAGTCTAATCTAGTCTAATCTAACGTAGTCTAATATAATCTGATCTAATCCAATCTAATCTAACCATGGTTTTCTTCTTCAGGAGTGTAAAGACGTTACAAGAATGAGTTCAGCAACAGCTATTAATGAATGGAAATGTGAATGAAATCAGAACGTCAGTGTTTTCTGTTGTTCTCTCTCTCTCTCTCTCTCTCTCTCTCTCTCTCTCTCTCTCTCTCTCTCTCTCTCCAGGTGTTGCTCTTGTAGAACAGAAAACTTCTCTGAGCCTCGGACAGCAGGCCGTATCGCTGAGGGACTCTCATGACAGACTGAAAGCGTTACGCAGAGTCACGTCCACCGCCCAGATCCTGCTGGCGTACAGCATGGTGATGAAGGCTCTGTCTCAGGCTGCCTCCAGGTAAACTGTTCTACTGATATATACAGGAGCTAAACTGTTCTACTGATATATACAGGAGCTAAACTGTTCTACTGATATATACAGGAGCTAAACTGTTCTACTGATATATACAGGAGCTAAACTGTTCTACTGATATATACAGGAGCTAAACTGTTCTACTGATATATACAGGAGCTAAACTGTTCTACTGATATATACAGGAGCTAAACTGTTCTACTGATATATACAAGAGCTAAACTGTTCTACTGATATATACAGGAGCTAAACTGTTCTACTGATATATACAGGAGCTAAACTGTTCTACTGTTATATACAAGAGCTAAACTGTTCTACTGATATATACAGGAGCTAAACTGTTCTACTGATATATACAGGAGCTAAACTGTTCTACTGATATATACAGGAGGTAAACTGTTCTACTGATATATACAGGAGCTAAACTGTTCTACTGATATATACAGGAGCTAAACTGTTCTACTGATATATACAGGAGCTAAACTGTTCTACTGATATATACAAGAGCTAAACTGTTCTACTGATATATACAGGAGCTAAACTGTTCTACTGATATATACAGGAGCTAAACTGTTCTACTGATATATACAGGAGCTAAACTGTTCTACTGATATATACAAGAGGTAAACTGTTCTACTGATATATACAAGAGCTAAACTGTTCTACTGATATATACAGGAGCTAAACTGTTCTACTGATATATACAGGAGCTAAACTGTTCTACTGATATATACAGGAGCTAAACTGTTCTACTGATATATACAGGAGCTAAACTGTTCTACTGATATATACAGGAGCTAAACTGTTCTACTGATATATACAGGAGCTAAACTGTTCTACTGATATATACAGGAGCTAAACTGTTCTACTGATATATACAGGAGCTAAACTGTTCTACTGATATATACAAGAGCTAAACTGTTCTACTGATATATACAGGAGCTAAACTGTTCTACTGATATATACAAGAGCTAAACTGTTCTACTGATATATACAAGAGGTAAACTGTTCTACTGATATATACAGGAGCTAAACTGTTCTACTGATATATACAGGAGCTAAACTGTTCTACTGATATATACAAGAGCTAAACTGTTCTACTGATATATACAAGAGGTAAACTGTTCTACTGATATATACAGGAGCTAAACTGTTCTACTGATATATACAGGAGCTAAACTGTTCTACTGATATATACAGGAGCTAAACTGTTCTACTGATATATACAGGAGCTAAACTGTTCTACTGATATATACAGGAGCTAAACTGTTCTACTGATATATACAGGAGCTAAACTGTTCTACTGATATATACAGGAGCTAAACTGTTCTACTGATATATACAGGAGCTAAACTGTTCTACTGATATATACAGGAGCTAAACTGTTCTACTGATATATACAGGAGCTAAACTGTTCTACTGATATATACAGGAGCTAAACTGTTCTACTGATATATACAAGAGCTAAACTGTTCTACTGATATATACAAGAGCTAAACTGTTCTACTGATATATACAGGAGCTAAACTGTTCTACTGATATATACAAGAGCTAAACTGTTCTACTGATATATACAGGAGCTAAACTGTTCTACTGATATATACAGGAGCTAAACTGTTCTACTGATATGTTTATGTTTATGTTTACGCATTTGGCAGACGCTTTTTTCCAAAGCGACTTACAGGGGAAACCAATTAAATCACTCAATCAATCAAATTTTATTTATATAGCGCCAGATCACAAGAAAGTTATCTCTTGACATTTTATATATCGAGTTGGTCAAAACCAGACTCTAAGTCAATTCTACAGAAACCCAACAGAATCCTCCAGGAGCAAACACTTGTGACTGGTGACAGTGGCGAGGAAAAACTTCCCTTTAACAGGCAGAAACCTCGAGCAGACCCAGACTCCTGGAGGATGGCCGTCTGCCTTGACCAGTTGGGGTTAAAGAGAGAGGGTAGAGAAGGGGAAAAAGAGAGAGCGATAGAGATAGGGACTGGGGGAGAGGGGGAGAAGGGGGGAGTAGGGGGAGACACATGGAGGCGGTTGAGGATAAGTGAGTGGTGATGATGAGGGCAGGGAAGAGGCCGGACCACCGCAGCAGGTCCAGAGATAATCGTGAAAGAATCTGTGGTTGTCCTGGGAAAAACCTTATTAGAATATTTAAAATGGAATGTTTGAAAGTGCTAGGACAGGAGGTGCTCTCGGAAGAGCTGGGTCTTCAGGAGCTTCTTGAAGATAGGCAGGGATGACTCTGTTCTTGTAGCACTTGGTAGAGCGTTCCACCAACGTGGAACGACCCATGAAAAGAGCCTGGATTGTCTTGTACAAGGTCTGGGGACCACCAGACTACGTTCCCCAGACGAGCGGAGTGGTCGTGGGGCGACATAAGCTTTTATTAGTGCACCTAAGTAGACAGGAGCAGACCCACGGAGAATTTTGTAGGCTAGGATTAAAGATTTGAATTTGATGCGGGCAGCTATGGGTAGCCAGTGTAACTCAATGAGTAAGGGGGTGACATGTGCCCTTTTAGGCTGATTGAAGACCAGACACGCTGCTGCATTCTGGACCATCTGTAGTGGTTTGACAACACAAGCTGGGAGGCCCGTTAGAAGAGCATTGCAGTAGTCAAGACGGGAGATAACCATAGTCTGCACCAGGAGCTGGGTGGCCTGTTCGGTTAGGTATGGCCTGATCTTTCTTAGGTTGAACAGAGTGAAACGGCATGATCGGGTGACAGAGGCAACGTGATCCGTGAAGGTCAACTGATTATCAATCATGACTCCCAAGTTACGTACTACACTGGTAGGAGCCAGAGGTATGGAGTCAATAGTGATGGAGATGTCCAGCTGTATGGTTGGCTTAGCTGGGAAGACCAGCAGTTCAGTTTTGGACAGGTTCAGCTGAAGGTGATGGGCTTTCATCCATGCAGATATGTCAGAGAGACAATCTGAGATCCGCACTGAGACTGTGGAGTCATCAGGTGGGAATGACAGATAGAGCTGGGTATCATCAGCATAGCAATGATATGAGAAGCCGTGTGAGTGGATGATCTGACCGAGTGAGGTGGTGTATATGGCAAAAAGGAGGGGGCCCAACACAGAGCCTTGGGGGACCCCCGTGGTGAGGCGGTGAACTGCTGATGTGTGCCCTAGCCAGGACACACTGAAGGACCGACCAGTAAGGTAAGATTGAAACCAGGAGTGGGCGTGGCCTGTGATGCCCATGTTCCAGAGTATGGATAACAGGATATCATGATTGACAGTGTCAAATGCTGCTGATAAGTCCAGTAGAATGAGTACTGAAGACTTGGCTGCTGCTCTAGCCTCTTTCAAGGCTTCTGTCACAGACAACAGAGCCGTTTCAGTGGAGTGGCCGATTTTGAAGCCAGATTGGTTGATGTCCAGGAGGTTATTTTGGGAGAGGAATTCTGTGACCTGTTTGAAAACAGCCCTTTCGATGATCTTAGAAAGGTATGGGAGGAGTGAGACTGGTCGATAATTCTCCACTTGAGTGGGGGTGAGGGAAGGTTTTTTGAGTAGTGGTGTTACCTGCGCTTGTTTAAATACTGTAGGAAATGTTCCTGAAGTCAGTGAAGCATTAATCACATGTGTGATTGGTGCTGTGATAGTAGGGGCAACAGACTGTAAGAGGTTGGATGGAATAGGGTCCAACAGGCATGTTGTAGGACGGCTAGAGGAAAGGAGTTTAGACACCTCGTTCTCTGTGAGGGGAGTAAATGAGGGGAATGACGCAGTTGGGCTTTTATCAGTTGAGTTAGTAGTAGCCATAGTCAGGGGAGAGGAAGCAGTGTGTGATGATGATGATGTTGAAGAAGGAGGCGTGCAGTCTATGGGTGGATCAGTGAACTGACTGCTGATAGTAGACACTTTATTTGTGAAAAATGAAGCAAAATTGTCTGCTGTCAGATTAGTAGTGGGCGGTGGAGGTGGAGGGTTGAGTAGTGTTTTAAAGGTTGAGAATAGTTTCTTGGTGTCGGTGGCAGAATGAATTTTGTTATTATAGTAAGCCTTCTTCGCAGCAGTGACACTGGATGAGAAGGATACCAATAGTGACTGGAATGTGATCAGGTCAGAAGAGCTTTTTGTTTTGTGCCATTTTCTCTCTGCGGCTCTGAGGTTGGTACGCAGCGACCGGAGGTTATCATTGAGCCATGGGTGGGACTGGGAGGATCGAGCGGGTCTAGTAGATAGAGGGCACAGATTATCCAGACAGGAGCTAAGTGTAAAGCACAGAGACTCAGTGGCATCGTTAACCTCTAAGGAGGAAAAAGTGCTGGGGGGAGGGAGAGCGGAGGCTACGACAGTGGAGAAGTGGGTGGGGGACAAATTGCGGAGGTTGCGGCGGAAAGAGACCATGGGGGAGGGAGCAGAGTGTTTTTTCAGGGAGAGACACACTGAACTGAATGAAATAGTGGTCAGACAGGTGTAAAGGTGTGACTGTGAGGGCATCTGTGATGCAGTTTCGGGTGAAAATGAGATCGAGCTCTTTACCAGCTTTGTGGGTTGGAGGACTGCAAACCCGCTGTAGCTCAAAAGAGAGTATTAGTGACATGAAATCTGAGAAGCTGGGATTGTCTAAGTGGATGTTCATGTCACCGAGGACTAGCATGGGGCAGTCATGCTCTGGGATGGAGGAAAGCAGAGTGTCAAGCTCATCAGGAAAATCACCCAGTTGCCCTGGTGGACGATAAATGACAATTATGTAAAGTTTGACTGGTGCTGTCACTAGGATGGCATGGTATTCAAAGGAGTTGTATTTGACTGAAGGTAGGAGTTGATTGTGTTTCCATTTGTTGGAAATTAACAGACCCACACCACCTCCTCGTCCAGATGGACGAGAGGTATGAGAGAATGTGTGGCTGATAGAAAGTGCGGCTGGGGTTGCATTGTTTTCAGGCGTAATCCAGGTTTCAGTGAGAGCCAGGATGTCCAGTGTGTGATGGTTGGCATAGGCAGCAATAAAATCTGCTTTGTTCACTGCAGATTGGCAATTCCATAACCCTATAGAGAAGGACGCACCAATGACTGCGGTGTATATTAATGGGCGGAGATTGGTGATATTACGATGCCTTTTAGCAGTGTGAAACCCCATACGTGAACCGAAAATAACAGGAATAGGATGGTGACCAGTAGAGAGATTGTTCCTCAAAGGTGAGCTGGTGTGAGTGAGGGGTGTAACTGTCATTAGTGAGGGGCTGGGAGAGGAGGAGAGATCAGCTGGGGTGGTATTCAGTCTGACTACAGACTGTACAGGAGACTCTGAACGTGGTGATGTTTGATGTGACCAGCAGGGGGAGCAGGTGACTGCAGCAGAAGACGGGGAGCGTAGTCACATAGGTGTGGGAGTGGTGATATATACAAGAGCTAAACTGTTCTACTGATATATACAGGAGCTAAACTGTTCTACTGATATATACAGGAGCTAAACTGTTCTACTGATATATACAAGAGCTAAACTGTTCTACTGATATATACAAGAGGTAAACTGTTCTACTGATATATACAGGAGGTAAACTGTTCTACTGATATATACAAGAGCTAAACTGTTCTACTGATATATACAAGAGGTAAACTGTTCTACTGATATATACAGGAGCTAAACTGTTCTACTGATATATACAAGAGCTAAACTGTTCTACTGATATATACAGGAGCTAAACTGTTCTACTGATATATACAAGAGCTAAACTGTTCTACTGATATATACAAGAGGTAAACTGTTCTACTGATATATACAGGAGGTAAACTGTTCTACTGATATATACAGGAGCTAAACTGTTCTACTGATATATACAAGAGCTAAACTGTTCTACTGATATATACAAGAGGTAAACTGTTCTACTGATATATACAGGAGCTAAACTGTTCTACTGATATATACAGGAGCTAAACTGTTCTACTGATTTATACAAGAGGTAAACTGTTCTACTGATATATACAGGAGCTAAACTGTTCTACTGATATATACAGGAGCTAAACTGTTCTACTGATATATACAGGAGATAAACTGTTCTACTGATATATACAGGAGATAAACTGTTCTACTGATATATACAGGAGGTAAACTGTTCTACTGATATATACAGGAGCTAAACTGTTCTACTGATATATACAGGAGCTAAACTGTTCTACTGATATATACAGGAGCTAAACTGTTCTACTGATATATACAGGAGCTAAACTGTTCTACTGATATATACAAGAGGTAAACTGTTCTACTGATATATACAGGAGCTAAACTGTTCTACTGATATATACAGGAGCTAAACTGTTCTACTGATATATACAGGAGCTAAACTGTTCTACTGATATATACAGGAGCTAAACTGTTCTACTGATATATACAGGAGCTAAACTGTTCTACTGATATATACAAGAGCTAAACTGTTCTACTGATATATACAAGAGCTAAACTGTTCTACTGATATATACAAGAGGTAAACTGTTCTACTGATATATACAGGAGGTAAACTGTTCTACTGATATATACAGGAGCTAAACTGTTCTACTGATATATACAAGAGCTAAACTGTTCTACTGATATATACAAGAGGTAAACTGTTCTACTGATATATACAGGAGCTAAACTGTTCTACTGATATATACAGGAGCTAAACTGTTCTACTGATATATACAAGAGGTAAACTGTTCTACTGATATATACAGGAGCTAAACTGTTCTACTGATATATACAGGAGCTAAACTGTTCTACTGATATATACAGGAGCTAAACTGTTCTACTGATATATACAGGAGCTAAACTGTTCTACTGATATATACAGGAGGTAAACTGTTCTACTGATATATACAGGAGCTAAACTGTTCTACTGATATATACAGGAGCTAAACTGTTCTACTGATATATACAGGAGCTAAACTGTTCTACTGATATATACAAGAGCTAAACTGTTCTACTGATATATACAGGAGCTAAACTGTTCTACTGATATATACAAGAGCTAAACTGTTCTACTGATATATACAAGAGGTAAACTGTTCTACTGATATATACAGGAGGTAAACTGTTCTACTGATATATACAGGAGCTAAACTGTTCTACTGATATATACAAGAGCTCAACTGTTCTACTGATATATACAAGAGGTAAACTGTTCTACTGATATATACAGGAGCTAAACTGTTCTACTGATATATACAGGAGCTAAACTGTTCTACTGATATATACAGGAGATAAACTGTTCTACTGATATATACAGGAGATAAACTGTTCTACTGATATATACAGGAGGTAAACTGTTCTACTGATATATACAAGAGCTAAACTGTTCTACTGATATATACAGGAGCTAAACTGTTCTACTGATATATACAGGAGCTAAACTGTTCTACTGATATATACAGGAGCTAAACTGTTCTACTGATATACAGGAGCTAAACTGTTCTACTGATATATACAGGAGCTAAACTGTTCTACTGATATATACAGGAGCTAAACTGTTCTACTGATATATACAGGAGCTAAACTGTTCTACTGATATATACAGGTGCTAAACTGTTCTACTGATATATACAGGAGCTAAACTGTTCTACTGATATATACAGGAGCTAAACTGTTCTACTGATATATACAGGAGCTAAACTGTTCTACTGATATATACAGGAGCTAAACTGTTCTACTGATATATACAGGAGCTAAACTGTTCTACTGATATATACAGGAGGCCTCCAGGTGAACTGGACCAGACTGTTCTACTGATGTAAACACTGTGTACACAGGCTGCTTTTGGTCTGTACTAGAGGTGGGAGGATTCACAGATTTGAGTTGATGTATTGGTATAAAAGTATAAGATGTGAGTTCATTTAAAAAAGCGAACAAACCAACATTGCTTGGGTACATTACACACCTTTCATTACATTGGCATCATCCAGTCTTTCCACCATTCTTGGCTCTGTAAACAGTCCATTTATTCCACTTTTTGTCCATTTGAGCTTCCTGTAGTTGCAGTCTGTCAGTCACCCTTTTCATTGTATATATTCCATCAATAATTGCGATCCACTGGTCCTGTGTTGGTGCTTCTGTCTTTCCCAAATCCTGGTAATAGCTTTTTTTTGCTAGCCACTAAAAGTACCGTAACCAAGTAAAAGTCTTTGTTTTTCTTCTGTTTAAAGTCCTGTCTCTTGTCTGCTCCTCCTCCACAGTGCCTCAGTGTGTAGTCAGTCTAATGGGCTGGAGTCCTTGGGTCTGGCGGACATCCGTGTTCTGGTGCGTTTGATGACTCTTGCGGCAGGAGGACGGGCTCACGGCGGCGCGGACAAACCGTCCGGTGTCAAAGGGCTGTCGTCAGAGCGCGGCGGCTCGTCCTGCCTCGGCTTCCTCACCGCAGCCATCGGCAACGTGGTATCCCACAGCCCCGCCGCTTACCGACAGCTGGTGGAGATCTGCACCCGGGTCAGACGCCACTTACTGTCAATGTAGACCTTCTGTGTTGATTTACACCAGTGGTCAAATGTTTTAGAACGACTCCATTTTCTTTAACCTATAAAAACTAGGGCTGTGCATCAGCAAAAACCTGGCGATACAATACAAATCACAATACTAGGATCAAGATACAATATATCACGATATATCATGATACTGTTAAAAAAGCAATTTTTTGTGTGTTTCTTTTTTAAAAAATGATTATTTCCTGGAAGAATTGAATTACACCATAAATCTGCACAAATACTAAACACATTTATATTTGATCCCAACAGGATCTAATGTTCAATCACCAAATGTTCCAACTGTGTTCAAACTGAAATTCTGTTTTACAGACATTCCAGTTTCAGATCCTGTTCAAATGTTCAGATTCTATTAGTTCACAACTAACATCAGAACAGGATTGGAGTTCAATCCCAACAAAGGAACCAACATTATTGAATAAAAGAGTGTGAAATAAGAATAAATAAAATAAATAAACCTCATATCTGCATTTGAATAAATACCTAAAAATATCCATACAGTACTTTTTAATATCGATACAGTATTGTGAAATGAAATATCGGGATATATTGCAGAACCCATATTTTCTTACAGCCCTAGTTGACACTGTTCCTTAGTGACCTGAAAACACCACCTGAAGTGACTGTGACACAGACAGAGCTGAATCTGCTTGAACTGATATGGAGCTAACCTTCTTCCATGCTGTTCTTCAAAGATATTTCCACGCAGGTTTTTCATTTTTGTGCACTGCATTGTCACGTCGGGCCAGTGTGAAACGGCTTTAGTCGTGCTAGAACTGTATGACTGATTCCACGTTGATGTAGCGCTTCCATATTGTTGCCTGTAGGACCTCATGGCTGCAGCTACAGGGGTGCACATCGGAGCCATCGGTGACCCGCAACAAAGAGGATGTCTGAGCTCCAGTCTAACAGCCTTAGGCCAAAGCATCCAGCAGCAGAGGGACCAGAATGAGCAGACGCCTCCAACATTCCTGGTCACACAAAGTCTGGTGTCACTGCTCACTGAGAAGGGTGTTCAGTGTTACAGCCAGGACAGAAGCGAATATGAAGCCAATGGTGAGAGCGGTACATGTGGGATTTCTTGAAATGCGATTATTGAAGTGTTAGAATTCTCCTTTATTCAGTATTTTATTTACAGGGTTCCCGTGGGGTCTTAAAAAGTCTTGAATTTAACGCTTTATCAAAGTCTTAAAAGGTATTAAATTGGATACGGTAGGTCTTAAGTTATGTTGCCATAAACTTGTTGGCTGGGTTGTGTTTAAAGGTGCAGTCTGTAGGAATTCTGTTCTCAGTCATTCTGAAATGGTCCTGACTGTCAGCAGACATGAAGGAATCCTGTTCATTTCAAATCCTGATCTCACTGACAGTAGAAGTCCAGACAGAAGATTCAGAGCTCAGTGTCAGCCCCCAAATGATGTTTATGATGTCATTGTGTGTTTTGGTCTGAGGCTCCGCCCATCACCTGTCTGCCAGTCACAGACTCAGTACCTTTGTTCATCCAGGTTGGCAGTTCCACTGAGCTGCAGCTGAACATTTATGAGCGCAAATGTCTGACCTGAAGAAAGCCAAAAGGACTAAAGGGGTTATTCCAACTCTGTGCTTGCGCTAGGAAAATGAAAGATCCAGCCACCGTGGCTACATTAGTAGAAATGAGTGTAGCCACAAAAAACCACAGCCAGTCTGGGTCCAGTCTGGGTCCAGTCTGGGTCCAGTCTGGGTCCAGACTGGGTCCAGTCTGGGTCCAGTCTGGGTCCAGTCTGGGTCCAGACTGGGTCCAGTCTAGGTCCAGTCTGGGTCCAGACTGATACGGTAGTGATCGGTGCCGCCTGTGCTTCACAGAAGTAAAAGTGAAATTTAAGGCTCATTTCTCTTTTCTCTTTCTCCTGAATCTTCACAAACTTCCATTTGAGTGGGCCGGACGTTTGTCCTGTTCTAATCTATATTAGACTTACTAGCGGCCTTGTACCCGTGGTGCCATTGTATGATAGCATGAGAGGCTAAAATTGCCCAGCATACCTCACAACATTTGAATACGGACATAAAATTGTGCCTAGTAGATAGTCAGGTCATGTTTGTATTCATTTGGTGAGTTTGGCGGCGATGGGGCATGTGAAGGCTGAGGAAAACCTGTACAAACACCCTCCTGTGATGGAACATCGATGGGACACAGAACGTGCATTATATAGTAGGATAGGATGTATACTCGGTCTGGTGATGATGTTTTTGTCTGAAATTTATGGTGTGGTGGCAAGGATTAGTGGAAACGCTGGTAGTAGGTGCTCATGCTGGATCTGTCAACCTCTCGTCTGGGGGGAGGAGCAGAGGATACCAGCTCAGTATTTGGAATGTGACTGCAGTACCAGTTTTGGCCGCAATCCTACATACGGCACCTTTAAATGTGTCCTAACTTTGCAGCCCCCCAGTGAGAAATGACTCAGAACAGTGAGAATCAACACACTGGAGTAAATAAATACATTTTCCTAAATTCTAGGAGTCAAGAATTTTTGCAGTATGATTGTGAAGTAGACATTAAATTCTGTTCTAAGTAGTTTTAAAAAGGTCTTAAAAAGTCTTGAAGGAGTGATATTTTGGTCTTTTTAAAATGGAATTATACATTTTAAAACATGCTTGGGTCTGAATTCTTCATTCATTCAACTCCACAGGTCCATCTTCAACCCTATTTCTGAGTAATGACACCAGAAAGGTGGTTTGGAGCGCTGGCCCTTTAAATGCAAATGAGCCACTTCATGTCCCGCCCCCTCCAGGTTGTTGACCGTGCTGTTCTGTCCCGTTCAGCCACTCGTGTTCGTTAATACAACCAACAACTGAACAGTTTAGGTAGTCGGCTTAAAGTTTGGACATATTTTCAGTCTGGACTCCAACCGCTGCTGCTGACAAACAATTATGGAGAAATACTGGAGAAATGTTCAGTTAAAGTCTGGACCTGATAAGTGCAAATGTTGTGACGCAACTAGTTATACAGTGGAAAAATTCAAGATTTTTTTGCTTTTTCAAACAAAAAAAAATCTGAAAATTATCTTGGTAAGATTTCTTGAAATAAGATTTTCCAGATCTATTGTCTAAAAACCAGTTCTTATATCTGACTGAAAAGTTCCTCTGTAGGTGATTATGTCTGATTTTAAGTGTGATGAGAGATTTGGACTAGAAATGAGAAAAATACACTTGGTAAGATTTAGATTTTTTGCGGTGTAGATGTAACAAATTAAGCAGGAATTCAAACGGGTTGTAGAAATCCAGTCGATTTTGCCAGAATGAATATAAAGATAGTTTTGCAGCAGCTGGAGGGTGCAAATTCAGACTTTTGGAACTACTAGGGTCCAAATACACAAAGAAATGAAACAAAGACTAAGAAAAGTGGCTTTAGCAAAATATGACCCCTTTAAAATTTACCTTGTAGAAACATGTAGGAACCCTGTGTTTAGAAAAGCTACTTTATTAATATTTTTACTTTTTTAAATTAAATTAAATTTAGTTTTTAAATTTTTTTTTTTAAATTTTTAAATGCTTTTATTTATTTATTTTTTTAAATTTAAATTTTTTAATTTATTTATTTTTTAATTTTTAATTTTTTTTAATTATTATTATTTTATTTATTTATTTATTTTTATTTATTTATTTTACATTTTTTTTATATTTATGTATGTATGTATGTATTTATTTGTTTGTTTCTTTATTTTTTTTACTATTTTTCCTTACACAAACCTCCTGTGTCCCAGCTTCAACATGTCTGTGTGGTTTCCTGCAGATGCAGGACACCCAGGTGGCTCCTCCTCGTCCCTGCCTCCGTCCCCTTTACCTCACCTGGGGGTCCGAGTGGGCCCTCTGGAGCTGGCCAACGCGTTGGCGGCCTGTGTGCTGTCCGCCAGGCTGACCAGTAAACACCGGCAGTGGGCAGCGCAGCAGCTGGTGCAGGCCTTGGCCGCTACAGGACGGGACAGTCCCAGCTGGCCCCAGACCTACAGCGACCTGGCCGGTGACCTGCGTAAATGTCCTCTGAAGCGGCTGGAGGGTCACTACAATAAGGTGGGCGGACTAGAAAAGAAGGTAATTAGGGAAGATTGATGTGAACCATGTAATCTGTGTTCTAACAAAATGCTTAAAGGTCTGGTGTGTACAGTTTAGGGGGAATTGGGGGGATGTCATTTGCAGAAATAGCTCTTTTTAATAGTATATAATCACACCCAAATGAGCAATGTTCCGTTTTTATTAGCTTAGAATGAGCTGTTTGGATCAGCAGAGGGAGCAGGTTAGGGGAGTGTCATTCATCACAGTGGATGTTTTCCTTTTTCTTTTTTTTTTTTTTTTTTTTTATAGCTGAAGGCTTCCAGCAGCATACGGTGCAATTACAACAAGAAAAGCACTCAGAGAGCACAGACCTCCGCCAAGGCAGACCCCCCCCAATCACTACCAAAATGTATTCATTGGTTCCATGTGCCAGTATCAACATTTACTGAAAATTTCATCCAAATCTGTCCACAACTTTTTGAGTTATCTTACTAACAGACAAACAGACAAACCCTGATGAAAACATAATATATCATCAATCATGTTTTGTAACATATTACTGTTTTTCATACATATATTTTTTCCACTTCAGCTTTTATTGAAATTTCCTACACATACAGTATATTTGACAAAACAACAAAAAAACAAAAACCAACACTGCAACTAGAAAAGCACAAGGAGAGCACACTCCTCCGCCAAGGCAGATCAGTGCCCCCCCCCCCCCCCCTCCCCCGATCACCACCAAAATGTATTCATTTGTTCCTTGTGCCAGAATCAACATTTCCTGAAAATTTCCTGAAAGTCCGTCCATAACTTTTTGAGTTTTCTGACTGACAGACAAACCCCGGTGAAAACATAATCTCTGCCGTTACACTTGGCAGAGGTGATTATGTGAATGTGAACTGTTTTTATCACCAAAACTTAAAGGCCGTGAAGAGAGGCTTTTGTTGAAGTTTTTTTGTGTGGGGAGGTGGCACTACTACATGTCCATGTATATATATATCCGATAAGGACTTCCATCCACACTCAAACATAGTACGTGATGCTAATACACCATAATGTTTCTACCTGTTACAAAATGGACACATGGAACATAGTGTCAGATTCCTGCACTGATTCTAGCATCATTATGCAGTTATGGCCAGAACTGTGTTTTGTGGCAGTAAGGGGAAAGAAATCCTTCATTGCATTCCTGACAGATTGCATGTATAAGGATAGACACAAAGTCAGAGCAAGCTTGACCTTTGACCTTTCACCACCAAAATGTTTTCAGCTCATCCCTCAGTCCTAGTGAGTGTCTTTGCCTAATTCTGTGGTCAAATAATTCAGGAAATCCTGCTTTAATTGTAATGTAGCTAACAGACTAACAGACCCTAGAGAAATTAGCATCTTATTCTAAGCATGATGATCTTTATTTTCATTTGATTATTATTGATCATTTATGCAAGTAGACCCTCTTTGATCTTACTGGATCTTTAAAATAACAAGTATATTGTATGAATTCTCTCTGAACAGAATGCGATCATTTTGGCTTGATTTCACTATCTACATGGACTTGTAAAAACAAAAACCTCAGCAGTTTTTTAGTGGCACTTCTATAAGAAACAAGGAATATAAAAAAAAAGCCAGTCCACTGATGATGTGGCTGCCATCTTCTTATTGCTAGTTGAAGTGTTCTGTCCTTCTGGAGCTCATATGATGAAGCTGTGATGTGGGTGTCCTGTTCAGGTGGCCAGCTGTTCCTGGAACAGTGAGCAGAGTTTACTGGCGACCTGCTCTCAAGACAAAGTGGTGCAATTATGGAGCATCAGCCAGAACGGCGTGGAGTTACAGACCACCTTCTCCTGTATAGCGAGGTAATCTGGGCTTCATTCTGTCCAAATATGTCCACAGAGGGTTGTAGTCAGCTGTGCTGCTTCTAAAGGGATATGTTTTCTATCTGGGTAACAGTTGATGAACATGGATAATCACAGATATATAGAAACTCAGCTCATATCAGCAGTAAAAGGTGCCAGTGGTGGGTGGTGTGGTGCCGGAAACATACTGACTGTGGCTGTTGTGACTCATTGCAGTAAGACGGACAGGTCGGGCACTGAGAGGGCGGGCAGATGTCATCACATGTCCCCTGTGTACTGGAGTACAGGAGGGAACTTTCTGGCCACTCCTGAGAACAAACACATCAACATCATGAACATCAGGGGTAAGGAAGGACGGCTGCAACGCAACTGAGCTGTCATATCTGGAATTCATTATGTTGAAAATAGATTAGATTAGATTAGACTAGACTAGATTAGAATAGACTACATTAGATTAGATTAGATTAGATTAGATTAGATTAGACTATATTAGAATAGACTACATTAGATTAGATTAGATTAGATTAGATTAGACTAGACTAGATTAGAATAGACTACATTAGATTAGATTAGATTAGACTAGATTAGAATAGACTACATTAGATTAGATTAGATTAGACTATATTAGAATAGACTACATTAGATTAGATTAGATTAGATTAGACTAGACTAGATTAGAATAGACTACATTAGATTAGATTAGACTAGATTAGAATAGACTACATTAGATTAGATTAGGTTAGATTAGATTAGATTAGATTAGATTAGATTAGACTAGATTAGAATAGACTACACTAGATTAGATTAGGTTAGATTAGATTAGATTAGAATAGACTACATTAGATTAGATTAGACTAGACTAGATTAGAATAGACTACATTAGATTAGATTAGATTAGACTAGACTAGATTAGAATAGACTACATTAGATTAGATTAGATTAGACTAGACTAGACTAGATTAGAATAGACTAGACTAGATTAGAATAGAATAGATTAGATTAGACTAGACTAGATTAGAATAGACTACATTAGATTAGATTAGATTAGACTAGACTAGATTAGAATAGACTACATTAGATTAGATTAGACTAGACTAGATTAGAATAGACTACATTAGATTAGATTAGACTAGACTAGATTAGAATAGACTAGACTAGATTAGAATAGATTAGATTAGATTAGATTAGACTAGATTAGAATAGACTACATTAGATTAGATTAGATTAGATTAGATTAGATTAGATTAGACTAGATTAGAATAGACTACATTAGATTAGATTAGATTAGATTAGATTAGACTAGACTAGATTAGAATAGACTAGACTAGATTAGAATAGATTAGATTAGATTAGACTAGACTAGATTAGAATAGACTACATTAGATTAGATTAGATTAGATTAGACTAGATTAGAATAGACTACATTAGATTAGATTAGACTAGACTAGACTAGACTAGACTAGACTAGACTAGACTAGACTAGATTACAGGCGAAGTCAAGGGAAGGTTAACATCTGGTCAAAAAAAAAAAGTATTACAATAGTCTACACCAAACTTATATTTTTGGGTAGGTAATTACTTATATACTCAGTCCTAATGAAAACGCAACACTTGAATGTGTTTTATTGTTCCTGAGCTGCATCAATATGTTTAAGTTTCACGTGTATAAAATAATCCCAGACAATTTCTTAACAACCTGAGACGGGTTGAGCTGTTGTCACGCTTAAATGAACTTGTCTGCATTCATTAGACTTGTTTTTCTCATTGCTCAGTAATGAACTGCTCAATTTAAGGAACTGTGCTCAGTTCAGGAGTGCTTATGTTCTGGATATAAAGGCAAACTGAAAAGCACCAAAATCATTTACAATAACTCAGCGATGCCCAGACTGACACCTGACCACAGATGCCATGCTATGGGGCTCCTGGAGGCCAGAATCTCTGCTCGGCAGGTGGAGCGCCGTTTTGGATGCAATGTGTCCACCGTAGTCAGGAACAACAGAGGCATGAAGAAACTGGTTCAGCTGCAGACAGACCTGGACCTGGACCAGCACCTGTGACCACACCACAGCAGGACCGCTACACTGAGCTGCAGCACCTCTGGGACCGTTTTGGGGGTCCTTGACTTTCTTTCTTTATCCTTATTTTTTGTCAACAAATTTGGATGTGATTTTTTATTTTTACTGTATAGAAATGGCCTATGATTAATTCCAAAGAGCTTATGGAATAAAAATCCTCATCGATTTAAAAAAATATAAGAATCTTCAAGTGTTGCGTTTTCATTGGCACTGAGTATATTTTCAGGAAAATGTATTTTGAAATAAGAAAAAATTGTGAAAAAAAATGTGAGGAGTTTTATGAGTGTGAATGTTTGTAAAGCGTCAAAGTTTTCTGCTGTCATGCGGGGTTCATTTTAGAAACACTCATAAACTAAATTTATTCCAAATACATTGATATTTGACTATTATATTTTTTATGTCATATTCTAAACACAGTGTTTAAAATTAATAAATGCATATATCTATGCAAAATACATTTGAATATGATGTTAATATTATTTGTTATATGTTGTAAAAATTGTAAAAATGTATATGATATTGATCATTGAAATAAAAAAAAAATAATTTGATATTTAGGTGCTCGGGGCCACAGGCCCAAGCACCTGTTGTTGTTGCTGCTGTTTAAACTTATTAGGGGCTCGGGCATCGACACGAGCACCTGTTGTTCTTCTGCACGTTTAAACTTATTTTTCATCTTCCGCCACTTTTTCGGCAATTAATACAGCCTAGTGCGTTGTGAGGACCCCTGTACAATATACATCAAAACATGCGGTTTCATCGGGAATAGTGTGCTATGTTATTTTCATAGAGATTTATGAATTTTTCGCAGTTATTCGCGAAAAACATGTGAAAAAAGTCCCATAGAAATGAATGGGAAGAGGAAAAAATCAGCCAGAAAAGTCCACTTTTTTCTGACCGCAACTACTTCGCCATACTTTGACCTACAGACTTCATTGAAACTTTAAAACGCAGGCATTTTTGTCCTCTCCGCACAAATGTACTTGTTATGAGGATGGGGTTAACGGTTTTCAATAGGTGAGTCTTCAAAAACCCCTGGGTTGAGTGAAAATTGTCCAGATTTCCTGAGTTAGAGTGGGTGATGTCATCACGCTAGAGTGGAAGAGCAGCGAAAATTCAACTGAAAATTCTCTGAATAAATCGCCCTCCCGGCCAAACCATACATCGCAGGTGAATGATCTTTTCCAAAAACATAGCCATGGTTCCTGGGCTTCATATGAACCCATGTTTGAAGACCTAGTTCTTTTTAAAGTGAAATGACAGGCACTAGTTTGGAGGCTCATCCCTTCTTTCCTCCATTGACTCTCCATTGTAGCGGATTCTTTCTTGTCTTGGTCAGTTGACCGTGTTTACACTGCCCTAACTCAGTCATTTTTCACAGTACGGGAAAAAAACCTACATCTGTGTGTTCCCCAGGTCTCTCTGAAGCTCACGGTCATTTCGGTTTTCACCTATCTTTTACGGTTTTCTTGTAATTAGCAGTTTTTCCGGACCTGTTCTGCTCCAGTCTCAGCCTATTCCTGCTGCTCTGTGTGTCAGTTTCATTCTGTGTGTGTGTCAGTGCAGCGCCGTCGCTGTGGCAACTACTACTGATACTACTATTACTAAAAATTCTACTACTAATATTAAAAATACTACTACTACTACTACTACTACTAAAAATTCTACTACTACTAAAAATTCTACTACTAATATTAAAAATACTACTACTACTACTACTACTACTAAAAATTCTACTACTAATATTAAAAATACTACTACTACTACTACTACTACTACTACTAAAAATACCACTACTACTACTACTACTACTACTACTACTAAAAATTCTACTACTAATATTAAAAATACTACTACTACTACTACTACTACTAAAAATACCACTACTACTACTGATACTACTATTACTAAAAATTCTACTACTACTAAAAATTCTACTACTAATATTAAAAATACTACTACTACTACTACTACTACTACTACTACTACTACTACTAAAAATTCTACTACTAATATTAAAAATACTACTACTACTACTACTACTACTAAAAATTCTACTACTAATATTAAAAATACTACTACTACTACTACTACTACTACTACTAAAAATACCACTACTACTACTACTACTACTACTACTACTAAAAATTCTACTACTAATATTAAAAATACTACTACTACTACTACTAAAAATACCACTACTACTACTGATACTACTATTACTAAAAATTCTACTACTACTAAAAATTCTACTACTAATATTAAAAATACTACTACTACTACTACTACTACTACTACTACTACTACTACTACTAAAAATTCTACTACTAATATTAAAAATACTACTACTACTACTACTACTACTACTACTAAAAATACCACTACTACTACTACTACTACTACTACTACTAAAAATTCTACTACTAATATTAAAAATACTACTACTACTACTACTACTACTAAAAATACCACTACTACTACTAAAAATTCTACTACTAATATTAAAAATACTACTACTACTACTACTACTACTAAAAATACCACTACTACTACTAAAAATTCTACTACTAATATTAAAAATACTACTACTACTAAAAATACCACTACTACTACTACTACTAAAAATTCTACTACTAATATTAAAAATACTACTACTACTACTACTACTACTACTACTAAAAATACCACTACTACTACTACTACTAAAAATTCTACTACTAATATTAAAAATACTACTACTACTAAAAATACCACTACTACTACTACTACTACTAAAAATTCTACTACTAATATTAAAAATACTACTACTACTAAAAATACCACTACTACTACTACTACTAAAAATTCTACTACTAATATTAAATACTACTACTACTACTACTACTACTACTACTACTACTACTACTAAAAATTCTACTACTAATATTAAAAATACTACTACTACTAAAAATACCACTACTACTACTACTACTAAAAATTCTACTACTAATATTAAAAATACTACGACTACTAATAAAAATACCACTACTACTACTACTACTAAAAATTCTACTACTAATTTTAAAAATACTACTACTACTAAGAATACCACTACCACTACTACTACTACTAAAAATACTGCTACTACTTCTATTACTACTACAAATGGTGACATCCGTCAGCTGCCAAACTGTGACACACAGATTGTCCATATAAAGTGAATGGGGGTTCAGAACACAGAATTCCCCTCCGACCATGAACTCTTTGGCAACGTCGAACCCACATGCCCCCCCGACCCCCGAGCCCCTCTCACGATTTCCACGTGTGGAAATTGTCTAGTTATTCTTCATCTTCTGGACAAAATTTCACCGATTAATGCGGCCTAAGGCGCTGGGAGTACCCCTGCAAATAATACATCAAAATTTGCAGTTTCATCGGGAATAGTGTGTTATTACTTCTGGTAGAGATTCACAAATTTTTCGCAGTTATTCGTGAAAAACATGTGAAAAAAGTCCCATAGAAATGAATGGGGAGAGGAAAAAAATCAGCTAGAAAAGTCCACTTGTTTCTGACTGCTACTGCTTCACCATACTTTGACCTACAGACTTAATTTAAATGTTAAAACGCAGGCATTTTTGTCGTCTCTGCAGGAATGTCCCTTGTATGAGGATGAGGTCTACGGTTTTTGATAGATGGGTCTTAGAAAAGGGTCACATTTGTCAGATGACAGGAAAACAGAGCACACATTCCTGACATTCCTTTGTCACCAGAGTGTGAAACCAGACAAAAATCACCTCAAAATCTTCTGGATAACTCACCCTCCCGGTCAGACGATACATAGGAGGCAAAATTTTTCTTCCAAAAATGTAGCCACGGTTCCTGGGCTTCATATGAACCCATGTTTGAAGACGTAGTTCTTTCTAAAGTGAAGTGGCAGGCAGTAGTTCAGGGGCACATCCATATTTTGTAGCTGATTTTGTTGTTGATTTTTTTTTTTTTTTATTAATTCAAACATAACTGGAATGGGACCTTTGATTATTTAATATGTTCTAATTTTAATGAAATCTATTGGGAGTATTTTTAATGTATTTTTTTTTCTGTGCCCCTCCAGGATCTCATTGTCACGTGGAGGCCCAGTTGTCCCGGGTCACAGCCCTGTGTTGGGCCCAGGCCTTCAGCCTGTGGGTTCTGGATCAGACTGCAGCAGGCTGTAGCAGCAGACCTGCAGAGAGCCTGCTGGTGGGAAGGCTGGACGGCTCGCTCTGCTGGCTGCAGGTCACTATGCAGGAAACAGAGCTGGATGTGAAGAGCACCGAACTGACCCACTGCCACAGGAAAGAGGGTAAGACATAAATGCACACACTGGCACTGCGCAAAGGTTGGCACTCTCCCCTGTGGTGTAAAGATGGATGTAGGCTGTGTAATTCTACTATTATTATGTTTTATTTGATATTGTTTGTATGGAAGTGAATCTGTCTCATCAGATTTTGAATTATAAAGCACTGCATTTTTTTTTTGCACTGAAATTAAGTATCTGAATTTTTTGTCTCTGAGTTCAACTATGTTCATAAATTTAGAATAAAAAAAAATCAGATGCAAAAAAATCAGAAGCAAAAAATTCACATGCAAAAAATTCAGTGGCAAAAAATGCAGAAGCAAAAAAAATGCAGTGGCAAAAAATTAAGTGGCAAAAAATTCAGAGGCAAAAAATTCAAATGCAAAAAATTCAGATGCAAAAAAATCAGAAGCAAAAAATTCACATGCAAAAAATTAAGTGGCAAAAAATTCAGAGGCAAAAAATTCAAATGCAAAAAATTCAGATGCAAAAAAATCAGAAGCAAAAAATTCACATGCAAAAAATTCAGTGGCAAAAAATTCAGAGGCAAAAAATTCAAATGCAAAAAATTCAGATGCAAAAAAATCAGAAGCAAAAAATTCACATGCAAAAAATTCAGTGGCAAAAAATTCAGAAGCAAAAAAAATGCAGTGGCAAAAAATTAAGTGGCAAAAAATTCAGAGGCAAAAAATTCAAATGCAAAAAATTCAGATGCAAAAAAATCAGAAGCAAAAAATTCACATGCAAAAAATTCAGTGGCAAAAAATTCAGAGGCAAAAAATTCAAATGCAAAAAATTCAGATGCAAAAAAATCAGAAGCAAAAAATTCACATGCAAAAAATTCAGTGGCAAAAAATTCAGAAGCAAAAAAAATGCAGTGGCAAAAAATTCAGAGGCAAAAAATTCAAATGCAAAAAATTCAAATGCAAAAAATTCAGTGGCAAAAAATTCAGATGCTAAAAATTCAGTAGCAAAAAATTCAGTAGCAAAAAATTCAGATGCTAAAAATTCAGATCACACATCCGCACTGACTGTTTTCCTGCATCTGTGTCACATGACCAACCTAATGCAACTCGATTGGCTGGCTGTCAGTTCGACTTCAGATAGAATTGATTGCTTATCCTTGGTGTCCAGGATGTGTGATTGGAATGTTTTCCGTCTGAATTTTTTGCATCTGAATTTTTTTTATTCTAAATTTATGAACATAGTTAAATTGAGAGACAAAATATTCAGATACTTAATTTCAGTGCAAAAAAAAAAATCAGATTCTTAATTTCAGTGCCAAAAAATTCCGTGCTAGAAATTCAATGGCTTTTATAATTCAAAACCTGAGACAGATTTGCTTCCATATGTTTACTTTTGTTTTTTTGCACTATCCTTATGCATGTACACTTGTTTCTTGCACTTTATTCTGTTTCTGCCTTGACCGTTGAATTTCCCCGTTGTGCGACCAATAAAGTCTCATCTAATCTAAAACCACAGCGAACCCAAATGAAATATTCCCAGCTGTATTTGTTCCTCTTGGCCTGCTGTCCTCTAGCGCCCCAGTGCGTGGCCTGGCACAGTGAGGACAAACCATTTGCGGTGGGTTATCCTGACGGGAAGATCCTCCTGGGCTCAACTGAAACCTGTGAAGAGGAGCAGCGCACAGTTCTGCCCGTCTGCATGGTTCGTCCGCTGCGTTGTTCTCTGCACTCGTATGAATTGCTGTATACTAGAGATTTGCTAGAAATAATAGGAATGGGCATTTCAAGCAAAAAATAGTAAAGTATTTAATTAAAATAGAATACACTATTTTATCAGGCAGTTTTAGGATGGAAAAATAGGATTTTTTTTGTGGCTTGGTGGTGTGTGGGTGAACATCTGGTCTTTATACACTGTAAGTAAAGGGTTAACTCATACCTGGTCCACTGTTTGACAAGAGGAATGAGGAGGAAAAAAACCTGAGGAACAGCAGCATGTGAATATTTAAAGGAGAAGGAAAAAAGGTCAAACGAGCTGTGGGCTGACACTGGACAGGAGTCACCTCTGACGCCTGAGCAGCTGCGACATCTGCTTCCATTACTTTTGTACTCCTGACAACAGTGGCCTCTGTCCAGAACACTGGATTATTAGGAGGATTACTACGACTATTATATTACTATTACTACTAATACTAATACTAACACTACTACTACTATGATTACTACTATTATAACTACTACAACTATTACGATTACCACTATTACTACTATTATTACTGCTATTACTATTACTATTATAACTACTACCATTATTACTACTATTACTACTACTGCTACTATTACTACTACTAATACTAATACTAATGCTCCTCCTCCTCCTCCTCCTACTACTACTACTACTACTACTGCTACTACTACTATTACTATTACTACGATTACTACGATTACTACTATTATAACTACTACTACTACTATTACTGCTATTATAACTACTACTACTATTATTTCTATTACCACTATTACTACTATTATAACTACTACTATTATTTATATTACCACGATTACTACTATTATTACTACTATTACTACTACTACTATTACTTTTACCTCCATTACTACTATTATTACTACTGTTACTACTACTACTACTATGGCTACTATTACTACTATTATTACTACTACTACTACTACTGCAATTATAACTACTACTACTATTATTTCTATCACCACTATTACTACTATTATAACTACTACTACTACTACAATTACTATTACTACTATTACTACAATTATAACTATTACTACTGCTTTTATTATTATTATTATTATTATTATTAGTAGTAGTAGTAGTAGTAGTAGTATTATCATCATCATTATTATTATTATTATTATTATTATTATTATTATTATTATTACTGCTATCACATTATTATAACTTCTATCCTGTGATTATTAAACTATATACACACACACACACACACACACACACACACACACAAGAAATACCACAAGAAAATATCAAAACAATAACTCTAAAAAAAAGAAAAACAGTATTGGAAAAAAACAGGCACTTGCACATTATAAAATACTAGTAGAAACACATACATACACATAATGTTTCCACTACTTTATAATGTTCAATTTCCTGTTTTTTTTTCAATACTGTTTTTTTTTTTTTTTAATAGTTATTGTTTTGCTATTTTCTTGTGCTATTTCTTGTGCGTATATCTGGTCTTGTGCTGCTGTTGGAAGCTCCATTTTCTGAGGGATCTGCCCAAAGGATCCGTTTAGTTCGATCTAATCTAATCTGAGCTCCAGAGAACCCACAGCTCAAATCTGTGTCAGATGCAGTGTGTCCTGTTTTGTGTCGTTTCCCTCTGATTTTCCAGTGGTATCACTAACCCTCCCTCTGCGGTGCAGGACAGTATCACCTCCCTTCAGTGGGACCCCACTGGTCACCTGCTCCTGTGTTTGGCTAAATCTGAGGTGGTGCAGATCCTGGGGCGCTCTGGAACCAGCTGGACCACCCTGCACTCCCTGGTCCACACTGGCACCGTTAACACCACTGAATGGTGCGCACTCCCAGGGAGAGCCCCCGACCCCAGGCTCCTGATGGCTGTGTAGGTGTTTCTATCTGAATGGATCGGAATAAACTGACTAGAACTTAGCAACAGAAATAATGATGGACAAAGAATTACTGAACATATTAAAATGTGATGGAGCTGAACCCACAGAGACCCAAAGAGCCACCGACCACACACTGAGCTGAACTGTTTAATACCTGTTCAGCCACTCATTCTATCAATACATGTCAGTAACTGGTGTCAAATACAGTTTGTCGTCTTTTCATGGTCATCAGATATGACCCATTTGGACGTTCAGAGGCTCTGTAGTTACCATGGAAACACTGTCATCTTCTTAAACATTGATTCTCCAGTCAAACCCATGGAGTTGGATCAATGACAGTGGATGGACACACTGGGGTTATGTTCAGTTAATGACAGATTTGACTGAAAAAGTCACTTTTTCTTCAGTTTTCTCTGTTTTGTTTTAATACCCTTTGAATTATCTCGGAAAGTTAACGAAGATCTACATCAGGGCTGTCAAACTCATGTTAGTTCAGTTCCACATTCAGCTAAATCTGATCTGCAGTGGACCGAACCAGTCAAATAAGAACAGAATAATATAGAAATAATGTCAACTGCAAACTTTTCTCTATGAAAAGAGGAAATTTACATTATGAAAAGGTTTACATCTAAAACTATCCTTTCAAAAGATGGGAATAACATAGAATAGAATAGAATAGAATAGAATAGAATAGAATAGAATAGAATAGAATAGAATAGAATGCCTTTATTGTCATTATACATATGTACAACGAAATTAAAACAAGATGAATAATATGAACAAACTGAAAAATCAGTGTAATTTGAACACTATTCTGCCTCAGTTTATCATTTCCACATGTTCATTAGAACTGACAGATCACAGTGGATCTACAAATACACAAAACATTTAATAACAGGTAGAATATTGTTAAAATTGTACTTACTTCTCTTAAGACATTTCAGATTATTCATATTTGTTCAGGTTATTCACAGTTTTTGTGAAATTATACTTTGTTTTAGTGTAAATACATGAAAATATTTACATTTACAAACAGAAACATTCGTAGTTGTCATTATTTCTCTGTTATTCTGACAGTATTTGACTGGTCCTGCCCACTGGAGATTGAATTGGTCTGAATGTGGAACCTGAACTAAAAGGATTGTTCATATCTTCAGTGTAATTTTTTGCATTTCACAAATTCATCCCCAGGGCTGGACTGGACCCTTTGGTGGGCTGGATTTGACCCCCAGGACGCATGTTTGACTGACACCTGTGATCTACATGATCAGTGAATTAAATATGGAAAAATACATGATTTACACTGAAAAAAAGTAAAAAAAAAAAAAAAAAAAAAAAAGAAAGGATAATATTGCATCACATGGTGGTAAATCATCTTCTCCAACATTGATTCACCAGTAAAACCCACTGAGTTGGATTGATGACAGTGGATGGACACACTTATTTTTACATTCGATCAGCAATGTCTTTGCTGAGAACGTCACTTTTTCCTAATTTTTCTCTGTTTTGGTATAATGAACTTTGAATTTACTCTGAGTGTTCCTGAACATCTACATGATCTGTGAATGAAATATAGGAAAACACATGCTTTACACCAAAAAAATGCAAAATACAGAAGATAATAATATTTTTAAAAAATGGTGATAAATCAGTTAAAAAAAGGTAGAAATAGAGAAAAATTAATTTGGGAACTGCCACAAAAGTAGCACTGGGTCTTTATGGGTTAATATAAGGTTCTAGGTCAGATCTGACATGTATGTACAGATGTTTTTTTCTTCTCATCTGTTTCTCTCCATTGTTGTGCAGAGGTTGTCAGAATGGCTCTGTGTACGTCTGGACAGTGCCACAGGGGGGAAGTGTTGTGTCACTGCCCAAAATAAAGAGCAGCTCTTCCAGCCAGGAGAAAAACACTGAAACCAAGGTCAGTTTGAGTCTGTGGTGGATCTGTGATTATACATGTTTGGTTTTGAAACGCTATTTGTTTTTGTTTCCTGTTTTGTTTTTTATTTGAGGACAGACAGACAGACAGACAGACAGACAGACAGACAGACAGACAGATAGATAGATAGATAGATAGATAGATATTCCAGTATTCCTCAGTTTTGCATTCAGCACAAGAAGACACAAAACAAACAAACAGAGCAGAACAGTGGGTCAGTAGCAGGCTGATGTTAATGTGAGTATATTTCCTGTAACAGACACCTGCTAAAGAACTACCTCTAAAAGAACTTCCTGGACAGTCCTGTAAATACAGACTACTGACTGTGCTGACACATTTCAGGGCAGTGATATGGAGTGAAACAGTTCTATAAAGTGGAACTGATGGAAGTGTAACAGGTATTTCAGTGATCTGTGGTGGTTCCAGAAGTGGCTGGAGTTCAACCACAGAAGGGGCCTGGGTGTTTGAAAGTCTCAGTGGATCAGTCCAGATGTGGTCATGACTGACAGACCCAGACGTGGATTATTGGCTCACAGGTCATGATCCGTCATCCCCTCATTCTGTTTGACTTTTCCAACAGGACGGTGCAAAGTGTGTGTTTGTTCTCCACGGCCACATCACAGCGGTGAAGTCCCTGGCCTTTTGCTCCAGCGGACTGGCTCTGGTTTCTGGAGGGATAGGAGGACTGCTCAACATTTGGTCTTTACAGGTCAGAAAACCACAGGCACTGATGCACCCAGGCCACGGAGGAGGGATCATTAAAAAAAAATAACAAAACATACATTTTCACAAATCTGGAATCCTTTGTTTCAACTAGTCAGGAAAACAGATTTCCACTTTGTTCCAGATTGACCTTCATGGTCATTTTTCTGACTAATTTTTCTTTTTTTTTTCTATTCAGTAATGTACCTTTTGTAACACATAATGCATCAATATTCTAAATGTGAACCTTTTAAGCCCTTTTGTTTTGTTTTTTTGGCTTTTTTTTGGTTAATGGAGAAGGTTGGTGTACTTGTTCTTGGGTTTGTTTGCATGTAAAAAAAAAAAGGAAATTGTGCAACAATTTATTTTCAATTGATGTGTCACATATGATACAGTGTTTGTATTGCCCAATTTCTACAAAACTCCAAATAAACAATGGTTGGAAAAAAAAAAAAAACACAGATACTTACACTACCGTGGTACCTTGATTTATGAGTTTAAAGGTGGGGTCTGAGATCTTAGAAACGGTTCAAACAAGCTACATTTGGAAAATACTCAATTGAAAAGTCCAACCCCTTTTCTTCAGACATCCCCCTGAAGCCACGCCTCCAGAGCACTGGTGTGTGCAGTGCTTGTTCTGGAAGGTTCACGAGCGCTGCACAGCAACAATTCGCCCACCTCCGACCCCGATCCATGCATACCCCATTCAGTCTGCTCCAGCCCCCCCGCTCTACAGAACAGACCCAGTTCAGACCCATCTGACTAACGCTACATTTCCGACTGATTTATGTTGGTGACAAAACTGTTTGCCAGTGAACAGGGATGTGTATCGGCAAGAATCTGACAATACGATACAAATCACAATACTAGGATCACGATACGATATATCACAATATATCATGATACTGTTAAAAAGGCCATTTTTTTGTTTGTTTGTTTTTTTAAATGATTATTTCCTTGAAGAATTGAATTCCAGCAGAAATCTGCACAAATACTAAACACATTTGTATTTGATCCCAACAGGATCTAATGTTCTATCACCAAATGTTCCACCTGTGTTCAAACTGAAATTCTGTTTTCCAGACATTCCAGTTTCAGATCCTGTTCAAATGTTCAGATTCTATTAGTTCACAACTAACATCAGAACAGGATTTGAGTTCAATCCAACAAAGGAACCAACATTATTGAATAAAAGAGTGTGAAATAAGAATAAATAAAATATGAACAAAAAACAAAAATGAACCTCCACAATATCTGCATTTGAATAAACACCTAAAAATATCCATACAGTACTTTTTAATATCCATACAGTATTGTGAAATGAAATATCACAATATATTACAGAACAGATATTTTCTTACAGCCCTACTGGTGAACTTTCCATCCTAATACTAGAAAAGCACTTGGAGAGCGCAGACCTCCACCAAGGCAGATCTGTCCCCCCATCACCACCAAAATGTAATCATTTCTTCCTTGTGCCAGTATCAACATTTCCTGAAAATTTCATGAAAATCTGTCCATAACTTTTTGAGTTATCTTGCTAACAAACAAACCAACAAACAAACCCTGTCAAAAACAGAACCTCCTTGGTGTAGGTAATAACTAACATAGCCAAGCTCTGGCTCTTTCTTCGTTTCCTGTACCAGTTGCTCCAAACCTCTGAGAACGAATTCATGCACACAGAGGGGTACGAACAGAGGGGGGCGGGACAAATGGCAGTTGAGTTTGATAGACATATGACTGTTCAATCATTTTGATTGGGCGCTTAAAATGATTGGATGGTGTTTTTTCAGTCCTGTCCGTTCCACAGGTTTTTTTTTTATTTTTTGTGTTAGAGCATTATATTAACTGGTTATAATCAGGGTGTGAAGGGGATTTTAAGCAATATAGTAAAAAAAAATGCTCCAAGAAAACATCTGACCCCACCTTTTTTTTGTTCAAAGTGTTTTTATTACATATCGACCAACAGAAAAGCATAATACAGTCATTGTTTTTTGTTTTTTAACCCAAACCCATGAACATTCCCACCCTGTTGCACCAAAAAAAAAAGGGAAAAAAAAGTATTTACATTGTTTTATAACTGACCCTCAGTTAAAGATCATGCGATAAAGAATAGAAAGACTTGAATACAGTACTTTTTTTTAATTTACGAAGATTTCTTTCTTTTCCTTTCAAAAATGTTAGGATAAATAATAGCAAAATAAGCAACAGAATATAGCATTTTTATCTTCACTGGCTCAGAAATCAGCAGGTTTTGACATAATAATCATACATTCCATTTTCATGGGTGGGCTTTTACAGAAGAAAAACATACATTTGTCATTTTACATCGGAAATTCTTCACCTTTTCTTAACAATTTCTTTGCTGCAAATCTGTCTAAAGGTCAGAGTTAATGCTAGTGGTGATATTTAAATAGACATCATGGCTGTAAACCACTCTACTAGTGTTAGCGCCGGCTCTTAACAGTCACTTGTGGCCACAGTGGTTCATTAAAACGTATCTGTACTCACTTCAGTCTAACTTTTTTTGTTCAGTGTTTTTATTACATATTGAGCCACAGAAAAGCATAATACAGTCATTGTTTTTTGTTTTTTAATCCAAACCCATGAACATTCCCACCCTGTTGCACCAAAAAAAAAAAAGAAAAAAGGAAATTGATAATAATAATAATAAATAAATAAGGAACACAGACATTAGTCACAGACTCGTTTTAATCAGCCTACTGTGGAATAAGTGAGGGATCGACCTCTTTTGTGACTCAGATCAGGTTACAGGTACTGAAAAACTTCTTGGCACATCCTCTTATAGAATATCTGATTTTTTCCTGTTAAATGATGTAAAGCAGGGCTGTCAAACTCATGTTAGTTCAGTTCCACATTCAGCCTAATCTGATCTGCAGTGGACTGGACCAGTCAAATAATATAAATAATAGGATAAGAACTTTTGAGTGAAAAAAGTAAAACTCCGTAATGAAAATGTTTACATGTACGAATTGTACTCGAACATAACATGAGCAAATACACTACAAACAAAAAGTTAAGGATATTTCATTTTTTTGGGTAATTTTTTTTTTGGGGTCATTTTTGCCATTTGTAAATAAAACTATGGTCGTTAAAAAACTGTGTTTCAGTTCACACAAAAAAAAGTAAGAAGCGCAGTGCAAGAATCCCAAGTGAAAAAAATAGCCCAAAAATTAAAAATATCCTTAACTTTTTGTTTGTAGTGTTTGAACAACCTGAAAATTCCTAACAAAAATAAGTATAATGTTAACAATATTACACCTCAGTTTATCATTTCTACATGTGAATCACAACTTACAGATCACACGGGATCGACAAATACACAAAACATTCAATAACAGGCAGAATATCATTAAAATTCCACATACTTCTCTGAAGACATTTCAGATATTCACATTTTTAATAAAAGGCTAGTCTGTAAATGTAAATATTCTTGTGTAATGTAACTTTTTTTTACACTAAAACAAAGAAAAATTTGCCGTTTTCATAATTTATAGGTTATTCTGATAGTATTTGACTGGTCTGATCATTTTTAGATTGAAATGACCTAAAATGATTTGAACATCCTTGACTGTTATTATCTTCAGTGTAATTTTTGCATTTCACACATTCATCCCAGGGGCCGGACCGGACCCTTTGGTGGGCCGGACTGGCCCCCGGGCCACATGTTTGACACCTGTGATGTAAAAGATCCAGAAACCAAGATTTAAATGTTGGAGGTTGCACCGCACCTTTAATTTAAGTCAAGTCAAGGTACCACTGCAGTGGCATGTGTAACGTGTCCCCCTTTCAGAACTGAGGCCTTTGTGTTTGTGTTGGGTGCAGGACGGTTCGGTCTTACAGACGGTGACAGGTTTGGGTTCAGTGGTCAGTACTACCTGGATACCAAACCTGGGAGTGGCTGCCTGCTTTGGAAGGTCAAAGGTAATGTGGATGACTTTTAATAACTTCAATACGACTACTTTTAATCCTGTAGTCTAACAGCAGAGAGGCCAGATTTTATCTTCCTTGCTCGTCTTGTTACAGTTTCATGTTATCGATCGTGACACCTGTGACGGTTTCTTTCCCAGGACGTGTTACTGATCTGCTGCACCCCCGACTGGATCAGCCAGAACCACGTGCTGGCTTCCTGTCGCATGGTCCTCAGAAGCCAGAACATCCTGGGTCTAAATCGGGCTCCGTGTTTGGCTGTTTTCCTGGAGAGGCTTCCTCTGCTGTTACAGGAGCAGTACAACTATGAGAGGGTCATTCCTGACATGGTTTTCTTATGTGTGTGTGTGGTGTGTTTGGGTTTGAGTTGGTCATAAATGTAGTATGTTTTCGTTATTGTCTTTAAAACCTGAATATATATAAATGTGCAGGGCAGGGGTGCCAAACAGAAGGCCCACAGGCCAAATGGAGCCGGTCAGATGGTCCAGTCCACTATAATAGATGTAGAACATCCATATGATAAGAACCTAAAAATAATGACAACTCCAAATTTTGTTGTTGATTTAATGTGAAAAAAGTAAAATTATATTAACTATCCTGTCACAATAAGATTTGAATAACCTGTAACTGAATACATTGGTCATGTGATAACATTTATATGATATACATTTTTGTCTAGGTTAATGCAAACATACACACCGTATTTTGTCTTAACGTGTTAATGAAGAAGCGGAACAAGCCCTCTCCCCCCGCCAACTTTTTTTAATTTGTGTTTTTTATTTGTTCCATATTCTACTAAAAAACTTGGACTGGCATCTTTGTTCAATTCGGTGTGTGGCTACTGAAACGAACCTGACAGGGAAGTTTTGTATGACCTGCGTTTCCAAACAAAGAAAGAACGGGAAACAAATAAATAAATAAACTGAATAACCTGAATAAATATGGGAAACCTGAGATTTTTTAGAAAAATAAGTGCAGTTTTAACAATAGTAGGCCTGTTACAGATGTTTTGTGCATTTGTAGATCGACTGTGATCTGTAATAAGCCACGACATCGAAGTGTTGAAATTAAACTTATTTTTTTAAAGATATTTCAGGGTGTACGTGGTTGTTCAGGTTATTCACATTTTCATAAAGTAATATAAGTCTTACACTATGAGAAAGAGAAAATGTTGGATTATTATTTACAGGTTTTTATGCGTATTATTTTACCAGTTCAGTCCACTTGAGGTCACACTGGGCTGAACTAAAATGCATTTGACCCCCCTGGTGTAAAGGAAGAGGGTTTACAAAGTGACTCTATAAGTGACATGGCTTTTAACTGATTACATTCAATATAAGTTTGTTTCTTAGTTTCACATATGTGCAGATGATCTTCTTTTTCAATTCTTGGAGACACTAAGAACTATAAGTGTATGTAGAAGAATCCACACCATAACCACAGTGACACTGACAGAGGTGAATGATATCATTGGCGTCCCTTTCAGAGGGTTTTTGCTGAATGCTATAAACACTGACAGTAAATCTGAATGCATCTGAATTTACAGGACATCACATTCAACACGTCACGTTAGCACTGTGTGTCACAGACTGATATGACTAAAACACAGCAGGTCCACACACCTCTGAGCGGTGAGGAATTAAGTTAACAGAAAAATAAACTCTGAACACTGTTTACCCTTTAACCCCTCAGACGTTATTCCAGGTAAACGTGCAGCTGTGAATAGTCGTCTGTTTCAGGTTCTTTAAAGCTGCTGTGAGTTTGGGCTTGTGTTCCTTTTCTTCAGTGGTTTTGTTTTACTGTGTTTTAGGGTCAAAACAGGTGGAAGAACAGAGAAAGACAAAGAGAGGAACTGAAGTTTGACAGGTTTTTACTAAATAAGACACTCAGAATGGACATCAGTAAGAGATTTAGGATGCTGAACATGAACTGTGAACTGGAACACACTGAACAACAACAAGGATTTGAATTTAGGCCCAGCAGTTTTTGTTTTGGGCTCTTTTTTTCTAAATCAGTTCAGCTGCTTTTTGGTACCTGGTTGAACTCCAAAAAGCAATTAATTACACAGTCAAAACTCGGTAAAAAGCTGTTAAAAAAAAAAAAAAAAAAAAAGGAAAATCATCACAACACTACAAACAACAGTAAAAACAAAACAGAAAAAAACACAAGGACAACTGTGTAAAAAAAAAAAAAAAAGAAAATCACCACAACACTACAAACAACAGTAAAAACAAAACAGAAAAAAACACAAGGACAACTGTGTAAAAAAAAGAAAAAAAAAAAAAAAAAAAAAAGAAAATCACCACAACACTACAAACAACAGTAAAAACAAAACAAAAAAAAAACACAAGGACAACTGTGTAAAAAAAAAAAAAAAAAAAAAAAAGAAAATCACCACAACACTACAAACAACAGTAAAAACAAAACAGAAAAAAACACAAGGACAACTGTGAAAAAAAAAAAAAAAAAAAAAAAAAGAAAATCACCACAACACTACAAACAACAGTAAAAACAAAACAGAAAAAACACAAGGACAACTGTGTAAAAAAAAAAAAAGAAAATCACCACAACACTACAAACAACAGTAAAAACAAAACAGAAAAAAACACAAGGACAACTGTGTAAAAAAAAAAAAAAAAAAAAAAAAAAAAAAGAAAATCACCACAACACTACAAACAACAGTAAAAACAAAACAGAAAAAAACACAAGGACAACTGTGTAAAAAAAAAAAAAAAAAAAAAAAAATCATCACAACACTACAAACAACAGTAAAAACAAAAACAAAAATGCCAAGAAAACTGTGTAAAAAAAAAAAAAAATAATAATAATATTCTATAGTGAGTCGGTCTCACTCACTGCTCTGTGTTTTGCCCCCATTACACAGGCGGTGGGGGGTGAACTGAGCATGCTCAGATGTCTATTCTGTCAGCATGTTTGGAGATTTTTCTTAAAATCGTAATAAATCATACATTCAGAATGCTCACCACAGACACGTCAGGGGTTAAAGGGTTAATGTTCTGCCATATGTGATGAATTATTTTGCGGTTTAGATCCAGCTGGAGTTCAGTGTCAGCACCTTTTTGTAACAGAATATTCATCATCCAACAGTGTGGATGCTCTCATCACTGTAGTCCTTTTCTAACCTCAGTAAACCATTTTCCTTTTATTTCACGTCAGCTTTTCGGCCTCAGACTCATTTAACATGGGTCTTGTCGTTCCGTTGCAGACCCACGTGGCGGCCGGTGACCAGCTGGTCCACAGTGCCTTCCTGCAGACGCTGGCTTCGCTCACAGTGGGTTTGTCCTTAGAAAAACACCTGTGCCATTACCCACGGCCCCCCCACCACAGCACCCCGGACGCCCACTCCTGCCCATCAGAGTGGAGCTGGTTGACCACGTACGCCACCACGGTCCGCAGCGCAGAGGCCATCGCCAGCGGTACCGCCTTCCCAGAATCCTTTGTGGTGACAGAGTTTAATGAGGTGTTGGACGCAGACACTGCGCTGGCGCTGGTGAGCAATGGAAACCTGCTTTGTGCAGTTTGAACTCTGTTCAGGAAAGATACATGTATTTTTGTGGTCGTTTTTTTTTATTCAGAAATGGTTCAAAGTGAAAACTGTTAATAGTTTTTTTTGCAGCAATAGAAGCCTCTACATGATAACTGTCTAATTTTTCTAAATGTTCATGTTAAGATAACATAACATAACCTAGCATAGCATTGCACAACGTAACACTACATAACATAGCATAACATAACATAACATAACATGGCATAGCATAGCATAACATAACATAGTGCAACGTAACGTAACATAACATGGCATAGCATAACATAACGTAGCGTAACATAACATAGCATAGCATAACATAGCATAGCATAGCATAGCATAACATAACATAATATAACATAGCATAATATAACAGCATAACATAGCATAACATAACATAGCATAACATAGCATAGCATAACATAGCATAGCATAGCATAACATAACATAACAAAGCATGACATTTATTCCACCATGAGGGAATTTCACAGTTAACAGCAGCATCATACAACAAGCAAGTGCAGAGAAAAATGCAGGTAGAAAAACCACAAACAAATGAAAAATAATATACAAAGAGAAAAATGAGAAAATGAGAAACAATAACGTAGTAACTCAGTACGTTATTGGCTGGTTATTACGTTACTGGCCAGATAAAAAAGAAATTCTTTCAGAAATTCGTTCAGGACTTTTATTTCGTTATTGGCCTATTACATTTTAAAAATGGTAAATTTATTATGTTATCAGCTGTTATTACGTTATCGGTCATTATTACATCATTGGCTTCTACAGTGTATTAAATGGATTTGTCTAAAATTCCTGGTCTTTTAGGACAACAGTAATGGAGCTTCAGGATGGATGAACAGCTGATGTCATGGGCCACCACCAGACCAGAGGTAACCACTCACTGGGCCAGAAAAACAATGATTTACAATTAGCAATTACTTAAGAATTCTCTACAAAATTGACTTGTTGGTGTTTGTTTTTCAGGACTGGCAACAAGGTGGGAAGAGTGACGTGTACCTGTGGGGAAACGGACGCTATGGCCAACTGGCAGGAATGGGAACCAACCTGATGATCCCTACGCTAGCCCCGTCTCTGCTACAGACACAACAGGTCGGAGCTCTGACACTCAACACGTCCACTGTGTCCTGGATGGCTGCTGTTTTCTAATGCACTGTTGTGTGTTTTCGCTGTCGTTCAGGTGGTGTGCGGTCAGAACTGCACCTTCCTGGTCCAGTCCAACGGGACCGTACTGGCTGTAGGGGAAGGACAGTACGGCAGACTGGGTCAGGGCAATTCTGACGATCTCTACGTCCCAACTATTATCTCTGCTTTTCAAGGTGCAGACGATGGTGGAAGGCAGAATGTGGTCTCCAGTTTGGTTGAACTGCTGAATGTTTGAAGAGTGTGTCTGTTCGTCTACGTTCAACTGGACTAGTTTAGCTCTTTTGAAAACGTTTCGTGTCTCATCCAAGAGACGTCTTCAGGTCTAACAGCTCGTGGGGGGGTTGGATGAATAAACCTGTGGGGGGAGGTGTTAATCCATACGCTAATGAACTTAAAGGGCTCATATTTTGTTAAACCCACTTTTATTAGTCTTTGGTTCATTTCTTTGTGTATTTGGACCCTAATAGTTCATACAGTTTGAATTTCAACCCTCCAGCTGCTGAAAAACTATTTTTATTTTCATTTCAGCAAAAATCAAGTGGATTTCTACAACCTGTTTGAATTCCTGCTTAATTTGTTACGTCTGTAACTAGTTACGTGATGACATTTGCTCATATAAGGTCTTAATTTGCTTAATTTGTTACGTCTACACTGCAAAAAATCTAAATCTTACCAAGTGTATTTTTCTCATTTCTGATCAAAATATCTCAACACACTTAAAATCAAACATAATCACCTAAAGAGGAACTGTTCAGTGAGATATAAGAACTGATTTTTAGACAATAGATCTGGAAAATCTTATTACAAGAAATCTTACCAAGATAATTTTCACTTGTTCCATCAGCAGATTTTTTTTTTTGTTTGAAAAAGCCAAAAAAAAATCTTGAATTAAATCTTGAGTTTTTTCACTGAATAACTAGTTACGTCACGACATTTACACATAAAAGGTCAAGACTTCCAATGAACATTTCTCCAGTACGACATAATTGTTTGTCAGCAGCAGCGGTTGTAGTTAAAACTGAAAATATGTCCAAACTTTGAGGCGATTACCTAAAATGTTCAGTTGTTGGTTGTATTAATAAACACAAGGGGCTGAACGGGACAGAACAGCACGGTCAACAACCGGGGGGGGGGGGGCATTTAAAGGGCCAGTGCTCAAAATGACCTTTCCAGTGTTGTTACTCAGAAATAGTGTTGCAGATGGACCTGTGGAGTTGAATGAATGTAGAATTCAAACCCAAGCAGAGCATTTACAGTTTATGGAGACCACAGGGAAATGTTTTACAATGCATGGTTTCCATTTACAAAAGCAAAATATGACTCCTTTAAATGTAAGTGTCCTTGGTGGGTATTATGTGAGAGTTTACACGTAGCAGTATATTTTAGAAAACAGATACTTCCCCTCTCTGTTTAAAAAAAAAAACTCATGCAGATGTTACCGTTTTCAGAAAAATCTTTGATTACATGGTCCTGTATATCTACACCATCATGAGCATGCCAGACCTGTAGATGGCAGTGTGGTGAGGTGATGGAGTACCATTAACCAATCAGAATCCGGAAAAGAGCCACAACAAAACGTTACTTCTGCTTTGAACCAATGGAGATGTAGTTTTCCTGGTTCTGGGTCCGGACAAATCTGAGACCTGTAACTAGTACACTGCAATGGAAATGAATGAGTCAGTGACTTTGTTTTGGGTTTTTTTATACAATTTTTATTTATATCTCATTTTTATCAGTACAGTACAGTCTCCTCAGGTTGAGGAGCAGGAAAAGAAACAAAAGAATAGAAAAACAAACCAATGAACAGAACAGACTGTGTTGGTGTCAGAATGTTTAAGGTCCCTTAACAGATACATTTGTCCTTGAATGTCAGCCATTTTCCCCAGTTTTTCATAAAGAGGTTTTCCTTTAACTTCAGTTTATATGGAACATCAGGAACTCGGACTCAATTCAAAACTTCAAATCACTACTCAAAACTCACCTGCTCAAACTTGCATTTTCTTTAGCTTCTTTTTTTTCCCTCTGTTTTTGTTTTGATTGTTTGTGAAGCATCTTTGAGTGTCCAAAAAAGCACTATATAAGTGTGATGTATTATTATTATTATTATTATTATTATTATTATTATTATTATTATTATTATTATTATATGTAAGATATTACATGACTAGTTTATCATCTATGATTGAAAACCAGTTCTGTGTTATGGCCTTCTTCCCGGCCACCAGGAGAATCTTGACAAGATATCTGTCTTCTTTATGCACCGATTCTTCCAACAGTGACTTTTTTTACAATTACAAACTGCTGTTCTGAGCAGATGAAAAAGGGGTTGAACTGTGTTGAGTCGAACCGTGTCAGTTCTGTAGTAGTAAACAGCTGTGGTCTGTTTTTCAATCATGTTTTGTCTTTAGTTCACGTAGACCGCTGTGCACGGACATAAATTCTGACTACATTTACCTTCTGCTGAACTGGACAAAACAGATGAAGGACTGATAAACAAAATATGAAGTTTGAAGATGTGGAAACACCTCATGAAAGCCTTATTTTGTATCAAGGAAATACACAAAGATCCTGTCAAGCACATGTAGCGTGCTCTAATTAGCTAAGATGCTAACAGTTGCTAGACTTGTGTGGGGGGGGGGGTGTTTGAGTGGAAGGTTGTTGGTTAAAAACAAGTCCAGTTGAACCTAGAAGAACTAGCAAGAAGAACGATGACCTGGGTGAATGAAAACTAACACAGGTGTCTTTTGTGACTCGTTGATGTGTGTGTGTGTGTGTGTGTGTGTGTGTGTGTGTGTGTATGTGTGTGTGTGTGTGTGTGTAGGGTATGTAGTGACTCAGCTGGTGACGTCCTGTGGCTCTGACGGACACTCCTTGGCCTTGACTGAGACTGGGGAGGTGTTCAGCTGGGGAGATGGAGATTTTGGAAAACTAGGTCATGGGAACAGCGAAAGGCAAAGGAGACCCAAACAGATCGAGGCCTTACAAGGAGAGGAGGTCGTTCAGGTACACCAGACTTATTTTATAACACTTGGGCGGCAGCTAAGGAGGGGATAAAATAATGTGAAAAACAGGATCCCAGTGTAATCTGTGACGAAAGGCTTTGGATATCTGTATGATAGCTGATATACAATTCATGTAAAGTCATTATTTATGTGGATAAAGCCCTGTGTCTGACTGTTAAATTATCTGAGAATATTGGAATATGCTGACTACAACAGAGGGTCTGCACGTGATGTCACCGCCAGTGGAAGTCCCCACAGTTCCGCCCACTGAGTGTCAGACAGAAGCAGATGAGTGACAGCGTTGGCTTCAGTCCTGTCTAAACTGAAGAACAATATTTAATAAAAATGGGGCAGAGCTGTTGTGTTTGATTGTATTTTCAGGTTCTTAAAGCAGTGGGAGCTATCGTTTACAGACACCCAAAGACAAAGAAGAGAGAAGGAGATGGATCCACAATCCAGGAAACCAAACCTAGATCTGTGGATCCTGTTTGGTGTCAGCTAACATTCACTGATGCTGTATTTTTGGTCCAATCAGACCTGAAATGACCTATTGTTTTGGCTAACGGTCCTTCTTAGTGCAGCTCTTGGTTTCATGATCAGATCTTTCATGGTTTTTGTCTTCATTTTGTGATTGTGAACCTTGTGCTCCTACATGATTAGTAAACGAACTGAAACTGAGGCCAACCTAGTTTTACAAATACGGAGGAACTGGAGAATAAAGCTACGACGGAGTATTAGGACCACAGAAGAAAAGAAAAACACTGGGCACTACCAGAAGAAAGTCAGAAAATATGAGATAAAACCTGGAATTTTATGAGAATAAAGTCGAATACAAAAAGAATCACAATGTTATGAGAATAAAGTCATAGTTATAAAAAAAAGTCATAATTTAACAAAAATGTCATTGGTTTATGAGATTAAAGTCGTCATATTCCGACAATAAATCCATAATATTATCAAAATAACGTCTTAATTTAAACCAGGTGGTGTAAATCTGCTAATTTCCCAGAATGCAGTGGTGCCCTGCTGGTCCACAGCAGTAGTATCTGTGTTGGATAAAGGACTGGATCTGAACTAGACTCAGTAAATCTGCTCAGTCCCAGTAGATCAGGCATAGGTTCACTGGGGTCAGTCCACGCTGGACTGGAAATGACCTTTGGATCAGCTGGTTCTGGGCCCTAGTTTTGGAGCTTTTGGATCAGCTGGTTCTGGGCCCTAGTTTTAGACCCTTTGGATCAGCTGGTTCTGGGCCCTAGTTTTGGAGCCTTTGGATCAGCTGGTTCTGGGCCTAGTTTTGGAGCCTTTGGATCAGCTGGTTCTGGGCCCTAGTTTTAGACCCTTTGGATCAGCTGGTTCTGGGCCCTAGTTTTAGACCCTTGGATCAGCTGGTTCTGGGCCCTAGTTTTGGAGCCTTTGGATCAGCTGGTTCTGGGCCCTAGTTTTAGACCCTTTGGATCAGCTGGTTCTGGGCCCTAGTTTTAGACCCTTTGGATCAGCTGGTTCTGGGCCCTAGTTTTGGAGCCTTTGGATCAGCTGGTTCTGGGCCCTAGTTTTAGACCCTTTGGATCAGCTGGTTCTGGGCCCTAGTTTTGGAGCTTTTGGATCAGCTGGTTCTGGGCCCTAGTTTTAGAGCCTTTGGATCAGCTGGTTCTGGGCCCTAGTTTTAGACCCTTTGGATCAGCTGGTTCTGGGCCCTAGTTTTAGAGCCTTTGGATCAGCTGGTTCTGGGCCCTAGTTTTAGAGCCTTTGGATCAGCTGGTTCTGGGCCCTAGTTTTAGACCCTTTGGATCAGCTGGTTCTGGGCCCTAGTTTTAGACCCTTTGGATCAGCTGGTTCTGGGCCCTAGTTTTGGAGCCTTTGGATCAGCTGGTTCTGGGCCCTAGTTTTAGACCCTTTGGATCAGCTGGTTCTGGTCCTAGTTCTGGACCACTTGTTCTGTGGTAACTGGTACAGATCCATGTCCAGTCCAACTGTCCTTCATTTAATATTAGATTTCCCATGCTCCTTTGCTCTGGCTGTGTTTACTGCTATACTCCGTCATGTTGAGCAGGTTGGTTTAAGACACTCAGTCTGACTGAGAGGGGCGTGGCCTGGGCTTAGAGGGGCGTGGCCTGGGGGGGTGACATATGTGCAGACCCTCTGTAGAACTCAGGAAAAGGAAATGAATAGGCAGATATTTCAAAATATGACACATGATTTTCACTGGAGAAAATCTAAATACAGAGGATAATATTGGAATAAATGGTTAAAAATCAATGATGAAAGGTTAGATAGAAAGGAAAATCCATTTGGGAAGTGCCACAAAAGTTGTAAAGATGTTTCATGTTTTTATTTCCTCCGCCATGGAGGTCCTGTTTTTGCTGGCGTTGGTCTGTCTGTCTGTCTGTCTGTCTGTCTGTCTGTCTGTCTGTCTGTCTGTCTGTCTGTGTGCAAGATAACTCCAAAAGTTCTGGACGGATTTGGATGAAAACGTCAGTAAATGTTGATACTGGCACAAGGAACAAATGATTACATTTTGGTGGTGATGGGGGGGGGGCTGACCTGCCTTGGCGGAGGTCTGTGCACTCCGAGTACTTTTCTAGTTCTTTATGTTTTTCAGTGAACTTTGAACATTAGTCTTGGGATCAAATATTCTGCTTCCTGTAATCTAAGATGAAAATGTGGTATCTAGCAGTTGTTGCGTTTTGGTGAAACAGCCATGAGAGGCCAGCAGACGGAGGAGGACGGCGCTGGACTAAACTCTGTCAACACTTTATCTTTATTTGTTGTTGTGTTCCCAGCTGGCTTGTGGCTTCAGGCACTCGGCTGTAGTTACAGCAGATGGGAAACTGTTTACATTTGGCAGCGGTGAATCTGGTCGTCTGGGTCAAAGGTCGACATCGAACAAGATGCTGCCTGAAAGGGTGGCTGCTCTGGAGGGATACCATGTGGGACAGGTAACAAATGATCAGTGGTCAGACTTCACAGATTAGCAGGTATATGTTTATGGTCTCAAATGTAACAGGAAACGGTGTGTGTTTTCAGGTTTCGTGCGGTCTTAACCACACGCTGGCGGTTTCACTGGATGGCATGGTTGTGTGGGCATTTGGAGATGGGGATTATGGGAAATTGGGAACGGGTTCTTCTACAGCTAAGTACTACCCACATGTAAGTAAAGACTGAATAAAACTTTCATTAAGGAAGAGAAACCACATCTGATTCTATCGCTCTGGGGAATGGTACCAGAAACACATCCTTATCATGAAATGTATTATTTTTGATCAGTGTATTTGTATTCATTTTCAGTTTTTCAAACATACAAAAAATAAGACAAACACTGAGACATGTAACAGAGGAATAAGACACCACAGCAAATGAAATAAATGAAATGAAATTTAAATAAATAAATAAAAGGTGGTTTTGGTCACCAGTGGCCAATCACTTTGTACACAGAACACTTTAACCGGAGTTGAGGAAATGTATTATTTTATTTATAATTTTTCATCTCTGACACTTGATGCACCCACATACTGTATATTCGTCATACTGTTCGTCTCTGACAGTCTTGCACATATAACACACTTACCTCTGGCAGTTTGTACAGTTACCCAGATATTGCACATTTATGTAAATATGTATTTTTATCTTAGTAATAGTAGTTTATACATTTTTATATTTATGAATTCTCTTTTTCTTTCCCATGCTATTTTTAGATTCAAGATTCAAGCCGTTTCTGGTCATATATACAGCAGTGCTGCGCAGTAAAACTGTTACTGTGTGAGTTTAGGGCTGTGTATCGGCAAGAATCTGGTGATATGATACAAATCACAATACTAGGATCATGATACAGTATATGTTTGCATGTAAAGTATGATTTTTATTGGACAGGAAAAGCTGTTTCTTTACTGTAAACACGACAGTAAAACACTTTGAATCCATTTTGATGGATATTTCAAATGTATATATTGTTACTTGTAAAGTTAAGGTGAATTATTTTTGCTTGTTCCTATTTTCAGAAAGTGGAGCAGCTTTGTAACAAGGGAATTAAGAAGGTCAGCTGTGGAACTCAGTTCTCTGTGGCCTTAGCGTGCGATGGACACGTTTACACCTTTGGACAAGGTACGTTTGTTACAGTTTAGAAATCTACCACCTGTGAAAGAGTTTTGTCATCGTTTTTGGAGCGCAGCGTGGTAACTGTTTTGTACGTCATCCGTCCTTCCTTTCAGAGCGCCTCATCGGTCTGCCGGACTCCATGCTCAAGAATAAATCGTGTCCTCAGGTGGTGCCGTCTCTGGAGGGGCTCTTCATAGAAGACATCGCTGTGGGCTGCGAACACGTCCTCACTTTGTCCTCCACAGGAGACGTCTACGCCTGGGGCTGCAACAGTGAGGGACAAGTAAGCATGGTCCTGAAGATGCAACTGGAAACTCCTGATGTAAAATATGGAGTTTGTGTTCATTTTACATCTGGAACTCCACACAAGTACTACTTGTCTTTTGTATGTGTGTGTGTGTGTGTGTGATTCAGCTGGGCCTTGGACACTCCAACCCTGTGAAGGAGCCCACAATCATAACGGCGCTCCACGGTAAAAACATCCGTCAGATCTCTGCAGGTCGCTGCCATAGTTCAGCATGGACCACCCCCTCTACCTCCATGAAAAACTCAGGTATTCAAAGACCTCTGGACATTTCCTAATGTGTGCATCCTCAACTCCTGAATCCACACAAAAGTCCAACCTTAATATTTTCAGTGTGTGTGTGTGTGTGTGTGTGTGTATATATGTATGTATGTATATATATATATATATATATATATATATATATATATATATATACATACAGGGTGTGGAAGCAAAATGTACAATATTTTGAGGCAGGGATTGAAAGACAGTGTATGACCAATTAGTTTATTGAAAGTCATGAGAATTTATTTGCCACAAGAAAATGTCCATAATAGAAAATGTTTTTATTCTATGTGTCCTCCTTCTTTCTCAATAACTGCCTTCACACGCTTCCTGAAACTTGCGCAAGTGTTCCTCAAATATTGGGGTGACAACTTCTCCCATTCTTCTTTAATAGTATCTTCCAGACTTTCTGGTAATAGTTTTGCTCATAGTCATTCTCTTCTTTCCATTAGAAACAGTCTTTATGGACACTCCAGCTATTTTTGAAATCTCCTTTGGTGTGACGAGTGCATTCAGCAAATCACACACTCTTTGACGTTTGCTTTCCTGATTACTCATATGGGCAAAAGTTTGTGAAAAGGTATGGATAATAGTGTTAGGTATGATTATGACATCAGTATATGTTTGGGTTCAAAACAACTGATGTAGTGTCTGCTGAGAAAAAACAACTAAATGTTCATTGGAAATTTTGCTTCCCCACCCTGTGTGTATATATATATATATATATATATATATATTTATATATATATATATATATATATATATTTAAAATAAGATAAGATATTCCTTTATTGATCCCACAATGGGGAAATTCACAGTGTTATCAGCAGCATGAAACATACACACAACATGCACATACACGTAAGAGCAGTCATATAAATTTGAATAAAAAAGTGTTTAAAAAGGATAGTGCAAATATGGTTTGGTATGATGTAGTGCAATGGTTAGAATATAATATATATGTATGTATATATATATATATATATATATATATATATATATGTATACAGATTTGAGTATATACAGCATAGATGGGATAGAGGGAGGGTTGTTATTCCACATTGTGCATTGATCTTCTGGGAGCAGGACTGGTTGTTCAGTCTGACAGCAGAGGGAAGGAAGGACCTGCGGTATCTCTCCTTTGTGCAGCGTGGGTGAAGAAGCCGGTCACTGATGGTGCTTTCTAGGGCTCTTCCAGTCTCATGTAGGGGGTGGGAGACATTGTCCATGATTGATGACAGCTTCGCTGTCATTCTTCTGTCCCCCACCACCTCGACTGGATCGAGACTGCAGCCTATGACCGAATCGGCTTTCTTCACCAGTTTGTTCAGTCTTTTCCTCTCTGCTGCCGTGATGCTGCTGCTCCAGCAGACCACACTGTAGAGGATGGCAGATGCTACTACAGAGTTGTAAAAAGTCCTCAGGAGAGCTTCCTGCACTCCGAAGGACCTCAGTCTCTGCAATAGATGTAGTCTGCTTTGGCCCTTCCTGAAAAGGGCCTGGGTGTTGGCAGCCCAGTCCAGGTTCTGGTTCAGGTGAACACCCAGGTACTTGTAAGAGTCCACTATCTCAATGTCTGTACCCTGGATGTTCACCGGAGAGGGAGGGGAGGCCTTGTGATGGCAAAAGTCCACCACCAGCTCCTTTGTTTTTCCAGGATTAATCTGGAGGCAGTTCCGCTGGCACCAGGCCACAAAGTTCTGGTTCAGTTCTCGGTACTCATTTTCATCTCCATTGCTGATGAGACCGACGATAGCTGAGTCATCCGAGAACTTTTGCAGGTGGCAGTTTGTTGTGTGGTGTGTGAAGTCAGCTGTGTAGATAGTGAACAGGAGGGGGGCCAGGACAGTCCCCTGTGGAGCCCCTGTGCTGCAGACCACAGTGTCAGACTCACAGCCTTTTGTCCTCACAAACTGTGGCCTGTTGGTCAAGAAATCCACGAGCCATGGTGTCAGTTTCTGGCTCACTCCTGCATGGTCCAGTTTGTCCCTCAGCAGAGCTGGCTGAATGGTGTTGAAAGCACTGGAGAAATCATAGAACATGATTCTCACAGTGCTTCCAGGCCTCTCCAGGTGACACAGGGATCTCTGCATGAGGAAGATGACAGCATCCTCAACCCCAATGTTTTGCTGGTAAGCGAACTGCAGTGGGTCTGCAGTTGAGCTCACCAGAGGGCGCAGATGACGGAGGACCAGCCTCTCCAAGGTCTTTGCCAGGTGGGCTGTCAGAGCCACTGGGCGGTAGTCGTTAAAATCCCTGGGGCGAGATTTATTTATTTATTTATATGTACTGGTATCAGCAGATACCAGGAACAACATCAGAGATCTCTGTTCAAAAGAGCACAGTCCTAGGAACAGCTAAGATCCTACACAGAACCCTCAGGCTCCCAGGCCTGAGGACTGAATCTGAAGGAAACACCGCCCAGGTGGGCGAGAAGAAATTTTTATTTTTTTTTTATATACAAGAAAAACACATGTAATGTGTGTTTTTCAGTCCTTTTGATTTTGCCTTTATATACTATATAAACAAATGTTTCCTATACCCATGTTTGGGATCTGTTTTTTCAGCACAACTTCATCTATATCATCTGTCTATTATTTTTCACTTTAACCTACTATAAAAATACAAAAGGACAAAAAACACACAAAGAATATAAAATACGATTTGAAAAATGTATAGAATTTATTGCATAAATAACACACAGATGAGAGTGATCCTTTATTATTTCTAGTGCACTGGCAATGACTGAAGAGGGATTATTTTATGAACAGTTTGTTGTTTTCTCTGTTTTGCTTTGTTTTTTGTTTTTTTTGTTGGTTTTTTTTTTGTTTGGTTTTTGTTTTTCTATGGTGCCAGCTGCATTTAATTTACACCCCTGCTTACTTCAGATTTCTTTCATGACCACTCAGCACTGCACTTGTATTATATTGAGAAAACTTCAATAAAACTAGAAAAGCACTCAGAGAGTGCAGACCTCCGCCAAGGCAGCTCAGTCTCCCAAGCTGTGATCTACTAAAATAATCCCTGGACTTTGGACTGGATCGTGGTTTCCAGAATTTTGTGAGGATTCAGATCAAATATCTAGTAGAACCTGTTGGGAACTTATTTTGTATTATTTTTACCAAGTACTCTGACCATTCATTGTGCAGTTCCACATACATATGTTGAAAATATCCCTATCTCTCAATGATAAAGAATCTTTTTAAAAATTCCTGGATCCAGACAGTGATCTGGATCATTCCCAAAATCTAATCATTTTTAACTCATCGCATTTCGGACATTTCCTGAAAATTTCATCAAAATCCGTCCATAACTTTTTCAGTTTTGTTGCTAACGAACCAACAAACAAACAAACAAACCCTGGAAAATGCAGAACCTCCTTGGTGGAGGTAAAGATCTTGATCAAAAATAGTCACTTGCCCGATAAAGGGTTAAAGAGCATGTGCTGTGATTGATTTTCAGGTCCTAATGAGGACTCAGGGGGCACAAAGTAGAAACAATGAGCAGGGCTTACACAGTCTGACTGCACTTTTGAGCCCTGATCCAGACCACTTTTCAGCCTCCTTTTGCTCCGTCGTCTCCAGGTGGCTCTGGAAACTTCCAGCTCGGCCTTCCCCAGTCCGTCCCTCCACAGTACAACACCCTGAAAGACTGCAGTCCTGACGTTCTCAGCATGCGCCTCAGGGTACTCTACCACTTTTCTGATCTCATGTACAAGTCTTGGAGGCTCCTCAACCTGGACACCAAGAACCCGGTAAACACTGGTCCCATTTTCTGCCTCTTTACTCGCTTGTTTTTCCGTCAAATCAGTGAAATGATGGTAATAGCGCTGCATCCTACCTGGGTCTCATAATCCACTCACTGTAAAAGCCTGTTTGAGTTCCTCTGATGTTGTTTTTCTTAGTGAGTCTCTGCTTCCATTCAGGTGTCCACATCACGTTACAGTTCAGGGACAACAGGCATCATCCGGGGCGAGCTCCGGGGCCTTTTATCGCCCAAGGTCAACACGCTGCCTCTGGTCCGCTCCATCGGCAGAACAATGACCCAGGGCAAAACATACGGGCCACAGATCACTGTGAAACGCATTTCCACAAGGTAAACATGACAACACAAACACTTTTACTGACAGGAGCCTTTCAAAATACAGTTTTTCTTGTTACACTTAGAGTTGTTTGGGTTTTTTTTCAAACTGCCTGGTTTAACCTTTTATACATATTTACACGTTGTAATGTTACCATTTTGTCACAACCTATAGAGCAGTGTTCTTCAACCTTGGGGTCGGGACCCCATGTGGCTCGCCTGGAATTTCTAGTAATTGATAAAAATAAACATAAAAACTTACAAATAAAAAATATATGATGAGTTTACAGAGACAATCACAATCTAATGCCACGTTTCCACTATGTGGTATCAGCTCGACTCGACTCGACTCGGCCTTTTTGCATTTCCATTATGAAAAAGACCTGGAGTCTGGGACCTGGTACTAGTTTTTTAGAATCTGGTACCTGGTCCTAGTTTTTTTAGAATCTGGTACCTGGTCCTAGTTTTTTGGAATCTGGGACCTGGTCCTAGTTTTTTTAGAATCTGGTACCTGGTACTAGTTTTTTGAAATCTGGGACCTGGTACTAGTTTTTTTAGAATCTGGTACCTGGTCCTAGTTTTTTGGAATCTGGTACCTGGTCCTAGTTTTTTGGAATCTGGTACCTGGTACTAGTTTTTTGGAATCTGGGACCTGGTACTAGTTTTTGGAATCTGGGACCTGGTACTAGTTTTTGGAATCTGGGACCTGGTACTAGTTTTTTGGTCTCTCCTCCTCTGAGGTTCCAGGACTGGGGACCAGATCCTAAAGGTGACACTGTGTAAACACTGCAGACCTCTG